>NW_015557158.1:593585-611778 GCF_001515605.1 Sinocyclocheilus anshuiensis
GAGGGGGTGGGTGGGGTGGGGTGGGGTGGGTGCAAAGTCTCCAAAGCTGGTCTTCAGTTTGTCCAGGAAATCAAAATCGATGGCATCTATAAACGTCAGATTTCACAAACTCCTCCCCCTTTTTCAAAACACCCCGCCCACTAGCATTCTGCCGTTTACAGGTTCAAAGTTCCACGAGAGTTTTAAAGCACACATACATACAGACGCAACTTCCCCAGAGAGGGTCACAAACACAAAAACATTATTGCAGATTAAGTGTGCTTTCTTCGATTTTTTTGTCCTTAAATGATTTAAAAACGATACTATTACAACATGCAAGCAAGTCATCATAAAAAAAGAGAACAATCGAACATTTAACGCCCTGTTTTTGAAACAAGGACAGACGTTGCCCGATAAATATACACTTTTATAAATGCACCCTGGCTGAGAGGGAATTTTATGTTGGCTTGTTCAGAATAGGAAGAGGAGGCAGGGATCATGTTGGAAGTACTGAATAAATCATCAGATTTTTCAAATCTACTTTTCTTTCTTTGCTTTTTGCAAACAGAGCAAATTTGACTCTTGTTGATAGACATGCACCTCGGACCTTCTTAATAAAGGGATCTATCTATGCATGAAAACGGTTTGCAGCATTAAGACTTCCCTAAAAGTATATGACTGATATTCTAGAATTTTCCAGATTCAATACAAGTGAAGTTGATCACCACCAAAAAAAATAAATAAATAATAATAATAATTTGTACTTGTCCTCTGTTTTCTTTATAAAAATAAAAAAGCAAACATTTGCAAGAATGATGAGGCATATATTATGGAAGTGAATGGGGCCAATTTTCGGAGAATTGTGAAAAATGTATGTAAGTGCTTTTATGTAAGCTTTTATACGCTTCTAATGTTGTAAAAGCACTTACATTCTTTTTTTCTGTTAAAATGTATGTTAAAATGGCTATTTTCATTTTTATGGTTGTTTTAGGCTGATGTTGTCATGGCAACAAAGTTTCAAAATTGGGCTTTCACAAAAAAGGTCAGTAACTGTTTTTTCATTCTAAAATCATGTTAACACTCATACTGTTTGTGTTTTCTGGCTATATTTTTTAAACAGTGAGTATTTTAATACAGTTTGACCTCATTCACTTCCATTGTAAGTGCCTCACTAGCTACATTTAAATGCACTCAAGTTAAAATCGGACAGAAGGCTTAATCAGACTGAAAAGTCTTCATGTAAACAACTCAATCAATCTGACTGAGCTCGATCCGAATGAAATTTCAGTCATATTGAAATGACATTATCGCAGTGGCTTTCTCATACGCAGCAACTGAGCCCCACATATGCACTGAATTTTAGTTTGGAATGTATATAATGCACATGTAAACAAATATGTGAATTGGATTGTAACGTTTAAGGTTCATATAAACAGATCTTTCAGAATCTGAATTCGGGTAGATCATTTCGAGTGACGAAATTAAGTGCTTGTAAACTGTAGAGGTCTGGGTGGGATGGATTGTTCAATTCTGCTCCCACAGAAATATGTTATATTTTGTCCTGTTCACGCCTACAGCTTTCACGTTTTGTCCCGCTCGTGTCCGCAAATGCCTGCAATAAGAGGTCTACACACAGATTTTTCAGTCTCGTTCCAGTGTCATAGCCTATTTTTTTCTCTCCACACACAGCGCTTTAGATCTCAAGTGCTTGTTGCAACTGTCGCAGCAGGTAAAAAAAATGTACGCTGTTGCATACAATGAAAAACACTGAAAATGTCCAAACCTGCACCTGTAAATCATTTATTTTTTGTTGTTCCTGTTAAAAACTTAAAGAAAATACGGATTAACTAGATAATTATGTTTTGCCCCACTAGTTACTTTTTTCTCCTGCTTCTTATGCACATATCTATGGAAGCATATTTCTGCATATATTAATATTTTAATCTCGGTAGAGGTTGGGATCTTCAGGACCCAATGCAACAGAGTTTTGAATGCTGAGAGCAGGTGTGGGCGCGACGATACTGATATTTATGGAATCTTATTGCTGCCACGGAATTTATATCTCACAATTCAGACTTTTTCGAGTCAGAATTGTGGGACAGTTGCAAGACAGAACTGCAAGATATAAACTCAGAATCGTGAGATATATACTCAAAATTCTGCGAAAATGTCTGAATTGTGAAATATATAGTCGCAGTTACCTTATATATATAGATATATAGATAGATATAGATATATACATATATATATATATATATATATGTCCTGTTCCCTTAGCAGAAAAACAGCCCCTAAGCATAATGTTTCCACCTCCGTGCTTGACTGTAGGGATGGTGTTCTTGAGGTCATAGTCAGCATTTCTCTCCCTCCAAACACGGCGAGTCGAGTTAATGCCAAAGAGCTCAATTTTGGTCTCATCTGACCACAGCCCTTTCTCCCAAGCCTTCTCTGAATCATTTAGATGTTCTTTGGCAAACTTTAAACGGGCCTGTACATGTGCCTTCTTGAGCAGGCTGATCTACAATCTTGTCTCTGACATGCTTTGACACCTCTTTGGTCTTGCCCATGGTGGTGGGGGAGGTTGGAATTGAAGATACAGATTGTGTGGACATGTGTCTTATACACCTAACGAGCTGACATGAGGAGTAACGTCTTAAAGTGGCAGGACTAATCTGTGTTCCACATGGGCACATAACCAATCTGTGGGAGCCAGAATTCTTGCTGGTTGGTAGGGGGTTCAAATTCTTATTTCACTCACGGAAATGCAAATCAATTTCTAACCTTTACATAATGTGTTTTTTCTGGATTTTTTGGTTGATATTCTGTCTCTATCCGTTAAAATAAACCTACCATAAAACTTTTATACAGACCCTTCATTTCTTTGTAAGTGGGCAACTTACAAAATCAGTAGGGGATCAAATAAATATTTTTCCCCACTGTATGTGTGTATATATATATATATATATATTTTTTTTTTTTTTTTTTTTTTTTTTTTTTTGTTGGGGGCAAAAATTTTTTTTCGTGGCGGCAATAAGATTGTGTTGGGTCCCGCAGATCCCAACCTTTCCCTCACTGTAACTACGAGTTTTGGATTTTTTAAAGAAAATAACTGACAAGTTTTGTGGTAATCAACATTACTCCACAAGTGTTGTAGATTAACTTGTATCAAACCAGGGGTATTCCTTTTAATACAGATTTGTGTTGCAAGAACTAAAAAGTTGTACCTTCAAGGGATATTAATTATTGAAGAATTCATTCATCTCTACAACAGAAGTCTAATTACAGCTAGAATAAGGCCAAACTGAATGACTAAACATGATCTCATTACGTGCTGGTGTCTGCTCCTGAAGAATATACTGCTAAGAATCAATGGCACACTGATACCATCTCTCACCAGAGCTAAACCAACCAAAAGCTGTGGTGAGATCATGTGGCACTTGTCTCAACTGCAGTTGGTGCGTCATCTAATGTCACAGAGACTCCTCCCACTGACACGCCCCCCTTAGACTCGTGCAAAATGTCTCCTCAGCAACAAACCGTTTGGCACTACTTGTTTAACCACCATAAGATCAAGCCAGGCAAGAAGAAGACCTCTCTGATCCATGAAGGAAACAACTCTTTGGGGGACTGTTAAGGAAAGGTCTGCTCAAGTCCCAATTGACATACAAAAATGTTAGTCGCACCCTACGTTTTCCTTGCAGTCACCATACAGGCAATGGGCAGATGAAACATGTTCTCTTCTGGTGGATGTTGGGGGAGTCTCTTTGGATCTGTGGTGATGGGATAGAGTAGGATGAGACTGCTAGGGTGAAGTAGGGCACGGAGATTAGGTTAGTGTGATGTAGGCGGATGCTTTTTCCTTTAGCTGGCGCAGACACAGATGGCAACTCCAGCTCCCTGCAAAGGAAGAGCCACAAATGTTGTATTTTTCTTATCACATTATCAAATAGTGTTATGTTGTTTTAAGTACAAACCTCGGTAAAATAGGCTAGATTTATGCTTAAAAACACAAAAATATTTTTACTGTATTTGAAAGAAAAATTATATATATATATATATATATACACACACACTTTTTAACACATGATTTTGTCACTCCAGATAACTTCTTACAATACCAGGTTATGGCTTTTGGGCTACGAAATGCCCCCGCAACTTTTCAACGCCTGGTAAATATTGTTTTGTCCGGAATTCCGAATTGTAATGCATACTTGGATGACCTAGTAATCTATTCACCTGACTGGTTTGAGCATTTGACTGTTCTTCGGACAGTTTTTGAATGATTAGCTAATGCTTCCTGAACAATCAATCTGGCTAAGTGTGAATTTGGTAAAGCCACAGTCACTTATTTGGGCAAACAGGTAGGTCAAGGTCAAGTTTGTCCTGTTAGTGCCAAAGTATCGGCTATTGTTGACTTCCCTGTCCCTACGACAAGACGAGAGTTGCGTCGGTTTTTGGGAATGGCAGGGTACTACAGAAGTTTTTGTCTAAATTTTTCAACTGTAGTACATTCCCTGACCAGTCTGCTGAGTCCAGCAAAGACCTTCATCTGGACCGAGGCGTGTCAATGTGCCTTTGAAAGCGTAAAGCTGTTACTGACTAATACGCCTGTTCTTGCTACCCCCGACTTTTCACGGGCATTTAAAATAGAGGTGGATGCTAGTGATTTAGGCACTGGGGTCGTTCTTATTCAAGAAGATGAGGCTGGATTTGATCATCCAATTTGTTACTTCTCTCGGAAATTCAATCGTCATCAGAAAAATTATTCCACTAATGAGAAGGACGCATTAGGTCTGATTTTGGCATTTCAGTTTTTTGAGGTTTATGTGGGTTCATCTGTTTTGCCTGTCACTGTATACACCGACCACAACCCCTTGGTGTTTTTGTCCAGAATGTACAATCATAACCAGCGTCTTATGCGTTGGTCGTTGATTGTACAGAATTATAACTTAACCATAAAGCATAAAAAAGGTTCGGAAAATATTATTGCAGATACTTTATCTAGAATTTAAGTCTGCTTTATGTTAAGTTTTAAGGGGGTGCATGTTACGTACACTGTGCTATGTAAGCTTGCTTATGTATATGTTATTGTATGGGTGCGTTCGTATGTATGCTTTGTTTGTTCCAGATGCGAAGCTCATTGGCGGATCTGCCTGTCACTCTGCTGACGTTGGACGCTGACGTCAGTGATTGCGCCACCAATGGTCTGCGGCCGCGCAGTTTATTTAAAGTTCACTAATGTATGACTGGGTGATGTTACGGCTCTGTGAGGACGGTTCTCTCTCTTGCGAGAAGACCAGTCTGAGAGTCTGTTGTTGGCTAGCGTTACGGTTCTGTTTTTCTTGCCGTAGTATCAGTGATTTGCTTGTTGTTGATTATGACTTTGATGTGCGTGTTGCACTTGTCTGATGTTATCCGATCAAGGTGTCGGTTGTGAAACTCCTGTCTAGTCACTGATGAGAGTTGTGCGAATTGTATTGGAGAGGTTGTGAGTAAGGTAAGCATGTCGCGACATACATTCACATGTAGGTTTTCACTACTGTATTAGACACATCAGGTTAGTGCGAGAGGTGCTCATTTTGTATGTTTTTGTTTGGTTAGTTAGAGTAAGGTTAGGAATGGCGTCTTGTACGCTGAAGATGTTTGTTTCTACATTTTCTGTTGATAGATAGTTATGTTTTGGTTAACCTTAGTTATTGGGAGTTTTGCTTTTGTTTAGTTTCTTGATTTAAGCATCTCTCTCGCTCCTTCCTCTCCTCCAACCTACTCCCGACTGTCATTCATTGATTGTACATATTGTAAATATTTACTTTAATACTTTACTCTCTTTCTCTCAAGCACTTTACAAGAGAATTAAACATTGTGGCGGAATTATTAGTTTTGTGGCTGGTTCTCTTCTTTGTGCAGCTCCTTCCCATTTTTGATATGCACACACTTAAATTTTTGTATGTTTTGGTCGTTGATTGTACAGAACTATAACTTAACCATAAAGCATAAAAAGGGTTCAGAAAATATTATTGCAGATACTTTATCTAGAGTTTAAGTCTGCTTTATGTTAAGTTTTAAGGGGGTGCATGTTACGTACACTGTGCTATGTAAGCTTGCTTATGTATATGTTATTGTATGTGTGCGTTTGTATGTATGATTAGTCTGTTCCAGATGCGAAGCTCATTGGCAGATCTGCCTGTCACTCTGCTGACGTTGGACGCTGACGTCTGTGATTGCGCCACCAATAGTCTGCGGCCGCGCAGTTTATTTAAAGTTCACTAATGTTAATGGCGAATAGGCTGGACTGGGTGATGTTACGGCTCTGTGAGGACGGTTCTCTCTCTTGCGAGATGACCAGTCTGAGAGTCTGTTTTTTGTTGGCGTTACGGTTCTGTTTTTCTTGCAGTAGTATTAGTGATTTGCTTGTTGTTGATTATGACTTTGATGTGCGTGTTGCACTTGTCTGATGTTGTCCGATCAAGGTGCCTACTGTATTAGACACACCAGGCTAATGCGAGAGGTGCTCATTTTGTATGTTTTTGTTTGATTAGTTAGAGTAAGGTTAGGCATGGCGTCTTGTACGCTGAAGATGTTTGTTTCTACATTTTCTGTTGATAGATAGTTATGGTTTGGTTAACCTTAGTTATTGGGAGTTTTGTTTTTGTTTAGTTTTTTGATTTAAGCATCTCTCTCGCTCCTTCCTCTCCTCCAACCTGCTCCCGACTGTCATTCATTGATTGTACATATTGTAAATATTTACTTTAATACTTCACTCTCTCTCAAGCACTTTAAAAGATAATTAAATATCGTGACTAAATTATGAATTTTGTGGCCGGTTTTCTTTCTTGTGCAGCTCCTTCCCATCTTGATATACACACACCTAAAATTTTGTATGTTATATCTAACAATGTTCCTAGACGAACCATAGCTGATTGATGAGGGACGTAACATATAATTGGTGTTATATATTAGTGCTGTGTCAATCGATTAAAAAAATTAACAAATTAATCGCATATTTTTCTGAAATTAATCGTGATTAATCATAATTAATCCCACGGTCCCACCTAACATTTAAGTTTTTAAATATACTTTTATATTGCAATAATTTCACATTCATCTTCATATTAATATATATAATCTTCAAATTAATGTAGAAACAACATAAAGACAGTATATTTTTAATATTTGTTTAATGACATTTTTTTATGACTGAAGGCGAGAATCACTGTTACCAATACTACTGATGTCTCTATAGGAAATTGTTTTTTTCCCCCAAATATTTAATGATTGACTATAGTCATTCAACATTACAGTATAATTGAGAGCTATCAGTTTTAACATTTATTAGACTTTCAAAAATAACTTTTGTCACATAAACCCATTATAATAAATGTCATATTTAGCTACTTGTGCCCTTCTGAAAGTAGAAAATTAATATATATATATATTGATATAAAGTTATTGATAAAGTTATTAAACACTAAATTCTAAATTAAATATAGATGAATCCATAAAGCTTACAAAACTTATTGATTTTCACTTTTTTCTTTTATTAACAGACATCACAGCAGCTGGGTTATTCGGTTATTTTGTCTGCTTTAAGAGCTTCTGCTGCTGAACATGATGGGGATCTGACACGCATCATAGTTTCTCACAACTCTTTACCTTTTCTGACCCACTTCACCTCTTGAATGAGGTGTTATAGATGAGGGAGACAGTGCTGGGTTGCTCCAGGACAGTTTTGAAAACCACTGCATTTCAAAGACATGTTCTTAAATGTGACTCATATATAACAAATGCTTACATGCCCAGTTTTAAGGCAGCTTTAATCGCCTTTTTGGTAACTTCATGCCTTAACTGACGACCTAACTTTGACATTGCATGCTCGTAGTTTGTATTGCACTTTAATATTAAATGATACAGGCTACAGTTCGCGCAGCCGCATTTGTGCGTGCAATTGAAGAGCACTTGCTACGAGCACAGCATAATGGCTGACAGGACAGGAAAATTCGTTTTTACTGACATATGGCCTGACAACTATCTATCTATTTTCTTAATATTATATATGTATGTATACTTGTGAGTGTGTGTGTATACTTATACATTTATTTGATATTATATGAATTTATATGAAAAATAAATATTTATATATTTATATGAATATAAATGAAAGTAACTCTTTTATGCATTTTTACAAGTACAAAAATAGTGATTAAGAATATGATTCTTCTTATTATTATTTTATTTTTAAACACATCAATGTAAAACACATAGCACATACCCTCCGGAGGCTCCGACATAGGGGGGCTTAGACAATACATGTGATACCCTCTGTCACAATCATCACAGAATAAAAGCTGATCCTGTAAAAATAATGCAAGTTGATCCTTGTATGGACATGTCCCCAAACACCAGTGCTGGGGCCTTGGATTAAACCGTTCAGAAACACAACAAAGATTGCACTGGAAAAGTAAGTTGCTTGGTTCAGTTGACTTACATCGTTCTCTGATGTTCCGCACAGGCTGCAGGACTTGCACTCGATGCACTGCCAGCGGTAGGTCCTCACCGCCGCCGTCATGTTGACCGTGAACTGCAGGCACGACGGATGACCTGCAAGAGCCCAAAAAGAAGGTAATATGTTGAGAAAATTAATAAATCCCATTTCCGTGCGGAGCTTACATGGGCTTGGTCGCACCTGATCGGCCGCAGTCCGCACAGGAAATTAGATCTTCAGGACAGCCTGTTTTCTTAGAGCCTCCTAGACAGAAGTCACAGTAGCCGTTCGGGATGACAGAACCATCGGCTGCTTTTTTGGCTGCAAACAGAAGAGAAAGGTGCAAAAATGTTATGGAAATGCAGTTAAGAAATATGTTATTATTAATTAATGTGTTACATATCAAAGACTAACAATGGAAACATTTTTTACAGCATTTATTAATCTAGGTTAATGGTAATTTATAAATATATTGTTCATCTTTATTCATAAATATATTGTTCATATTTAATTCATGTTTCTTCATAATACATTAACAAATGTTCATTTATACAACTTTAAATAATAATGATAATAATATAGTAGTATGTGTGTAAATTAACATTAACCAACACTACTGTGTGTGTGTGTGTGTGTGTGTGTGTGTGTGTGTGTGTATATATATATACTGTATATATATATATATATATATATATTAATACAATATAAGAAAATTAATTTTTCAAACAACATTTATAAAGTTACAAAAGATGTCTATTTCAAATAAATGTTGTTCATTGAACTTCCTATTTATCAAATAAATAAAATAATTGAAAAAAAAAAGTTAAGATGTTGTGGATTGGTTGCTGTCGCAAGGTGTTCGGTGTACTTTTTAGAGCATTGTTACGTGGATGCTAGGGTATTCTGTGTGGTTTCAATGATTCTTTGCTTAAAAAAGACCACCGTCAAGCCTCTACAATATTCTGGTCTCTAGATATGACTTCAGTCCCTCGTGCAGTGCCCATCTACATACATTTTTTGCCCATTTTACTGTTCACAAGAAGAAAATCACGTCTGCTTAGCAAATAAGTATCATTCATGTAGCACAAACACATTTTAATACTGAGAGCTTTCTTCAAATCCCAACCCTAAGCAATAGAGCAATAGTGCAAGCAGCACTAACTACAGCTGCTCATATGAAGCCTGCCGGATCGTGTAGTGTGTTTCTGTCCATATGTTTCCTATCACAGTCGTATATGGGCCTGCTGAAGCCTGCAGTCGGAGCGGAGGGAAGGGGACAGGCTCTCCACTGGGAGAACTGGAGGTCTGTTAAATATTGTCACAGGAAGAGAGGAAACTGCTGCGGAGACAAACAAATACACAGCAGGAGACTGGTGTATATAATTAACAAGGAAGACAAGGACAGCTCTGTGCAGTGCTCAGATCGGCTTGAATTCATGGCTGAACGGGTCTGGCTTTCAGCCGGTTGAATTCAATGCAACAGTACGACTGGTTTTGCTTGCATATATATAGTAGAAATAAGTGTATGTGGCAGTGTAAAACAACACACAGACACACACACACACACAGTGATCATGAGCGGGTGATTTGGAGAGCTCTGGCCCTCTCCAGCGAGGTCATTAATCCACTCCATCCTCTAGAGATCCTATCAGTGGGGGAGGGAGCATGTGTGTGTTAGAAAGAGAGAGAGAGAGAACTGGGAAATGGGGTGCTGTTTTATTCTCTAATCTCTAGAGAGAAGAGAGAAAGAACCAGGATAAGATAAGAGACGAGGGAAGTAAAACCCAGTGCAGATGAAAAATTGTTCGCCGTCCAAACCTCTGTGTGAAAACATACGCAAATAACTCCACAAATTGCACATGCAAAGTTGAGCGGGGCAAGAACTGGACTGAAGCGGTTTCTAAATCAAGATGGCATTAGGACGTACAGTAGAGCTTGTGGTGTGTGAGAGGCTGCATTGTGTAGCATGGATATCAGCAGTAGCAGTAGAGGCAGGACTGCAATGAGATGAGCACACCGTGTGCTGTGGAACTGTCCAGGGTGCTTAAAGCCAAACTCTACACATTTCAGCACAGGCCAGGTCTCTGCACAGTTTGAACAGAGGGGAAAATAAAAGCTGGAGGCACACTGGTTCACTATTATGTAGTTAAAACTGTATCAGAAATTTTCACTAATGCAAGGGCAATTCAAAATTGCTCAAACAAATATATACAATCCAAAAATACATTCATTTTATCTGTTGTTTCTAATTTTACAAATAAATCTTTGCATTTGCACTCAGCATTGCAAGATATATGTGAATGCATTTGTGGATGGGGGGGGGGATCAAATAAACACCTACAAAATGGCAAAATCTTGTTTCAGATTTACTTTTGGAAGCATTTCACTTTTATAAAAGAAATATTAAAATATGATGATTATTATTATTATTATTAAACTCATATATAAACAATTCAAATAAACTGGTCATTTCATTTCATGAAACACTTCATGTCTAATAATAATAATAATAAATTATTATTATTATTATTATTAAAGTCATATATAAACAATAACAAAACTGGTCACTTTTTTATGTTTAATAATAGTAATAATACTACTACTACTAATAATAATAATAATAATAATTATTATTATTATTATTATTATTATTATTATTGTTGTTGTGGCTGTTGTTGTTGTTGTTTTTAAAACATATGAACAAGGCGTCAAAGTGTTTTTTGTGGCACATTTTTTATTGTTTATATATGACCTGTATAATAATAATAATAATAATAATATTTATTATTAGTATTATTATTATTATTATTGTTGTTATTGTTGTTGTTGTTTTTTAAAACATTTGGACAAGGCAACAAGTGCTTTTTTTCTGGCACATTTTTTTAAATTGTTTATATATGATCTGTATAATAATAATAATAATAATAATAATAAGTAAACAACAACAGCAACAACAACAACAACAATAAGAATAGTTATTATTATCATCATCATCCTCTTGGTCTTAAATAACCAATTAAAATAAACAGTGTTTCAAACTAATTTCTACCATGAAAAACAAATCAGAGGTGTTGGACTTTAAAGAAGGGCTGTCAGTCTGTCTGCATCTTGGGAACACATTAAAATCCCTTGGACTTTTGGATCATGCAAATTTGTATTTGCAACCAATTCTTCAAAATGGCTGAAAAAGCACCTGCCTCATGAATAATACTGAGAGGTGCTGCTAATATGCGTGTGTTCAAATCTATTGTAGATCTAACACGTCTACAACACATGAGCACAGTGTTTCAAGAGCCTTTAAAGAAAATCTTTTTCTACGGTTGCTATTTCCCTGTGAACTGATCTGAAATCAAGACAGCCAATCAGACCGGAGCTTGCTGTTTGTGTGTGTAACCAGATGGTCAGTCGATGGTTCATTGGCCTGAAGCTGAGACTAGCATACAGCGAGCAACCAGTCCACACTTGCCATGCAACTCGCTTTAATAATCAGTGGGTAAAAATAGTAAAGGCTAGTTTAAATAGAGAACAAGAGGGTTGGAATGTAAATTATAAGGATAATTACTGAAAGCTGGGCAGTTCACCGGAAATAAGGAAGCAAAGCTCTATGGCATATACATTCACACTGCATAATTATGAAAACTAGTGAAGGAGTGAACTGCACTCCAGAAAGCAGCGCTACAATCTGTCTTACACAAATATTGGCTGCAGAATATGACATAAGGGTGAATAAATGATGTCTGAATTTTGATTTTTGGGAGAACTATTCCTATAAAGAACGCAGGCTAGTTAATTTGATGGAATGTAATATTGAAAAATAAACATGGAGGAAAATAAAAAAGAGGGTATTTGACAGCAGTGTTTAGTATCACTTTTAGTATCACATGGTTAGTATCACTAAGAAAATATTATAGTTTTTATTAATATTTTGAATTCGTTTTTATTTTTATATTTTCATTTGAATTTTAGTTGAAGTTTTAGTCTGTTTTTGTCATTTTTAGTAGCTGTAGTTACTTTATGAATTTTTATTTCGGTTAGTAAATTGAAATGAGAAATGTTGCTTTAACCCATAAAAATTTGTTTTCAGTTAGGTTTTAGTTGGTTCGGTGATGTTGAATAATATTTATGACTTGACTTTTCAATGCATTCAGGTTTCCTACAGTTATATAGAATTGAAAAGTTGTGAGAAGAATTCTATTCTTTTGTCCCTCTGTCTTTTATTCCTGTCTCAAAGGCAGCTGTGTTCACAAGTCCCTGAGGAGCGCCTGCATTCACAAACATGAACACACTCTCTTGCTGTCTCACATGTACTAAACACAAACAACATATATGCATAAAATAAAGGCTTGAATACAAGAGCTGAAAGAGCAGAGAGTGAATCAGCAGATTCTAGCATAAGCACAGGGCTGCCCCGTAGCCTGCCTGATTCCAGCAAAAACATATCAATGATTAAAAGCCTGCAGTCGTGTTTAAGGTATAGTGTTCTGATGTCAGCCACAGGCAATCAATCCTGCTTTCTCGTACATGCACACACACATCACACACAAAAACGAAAGATGGGAGCAGTGTTGGGGGTAACGCATTACAAGTAACGCGAGTTACGTAATCAGATTACTTTTTTCAAGTAACTAGTATAATTAGTTACTTTTTTATGGAGTAACGCAATATTGTAATACATTACTTTTGAAAGTAACTTTCCCCGACACTGGATGGGAGGAGAGAGAGAGGTAGACAGATGCTCTGTTCCAAAATCTAGTGAGCTGCCTTCATAGGCAGCATGTTAAGGCATCATAAGGCGCAATCCCCACGCAAAGCCTGTTCTAAAATATAGGCAGCTTAATTATGATGCCCTCTAAGATACATCATTTCAGCCACATTTTCCTTTGTGGAAAAGGAAATCCCAGAATGAGAGGAGTACGGGATATTTGTAGAACTTCACTAGACAAAATGTATTTATTTGGAATGCCAAACACAAACAACACTTGAGTTATAATTATATAATATAGTATAATTATAATATAATATAATATAATATAATATTAATATAATATAATATAACATAACATAATATAATACACAGTGCAATTAAACAATACAATTATTAGAGTATAAAACTACATCAATATATAATTAACAAAATTTAAATGAACATAATATATCATACGTAAAACCACTACATTTAGTGATGTCTACTGTGATGTATACAATAAAAACATTTGTTTTTAGTCTATTATTTCAGATCTCACGCAGAGATGGTTTATTCAAAGTAATACATTTAATTCCATATGAAAATTATATTTAATTGAAAACTAATGATGATGATAATAATAATAACTATTGATATTAACACTTCACTTACAGTTACTTACAGTTAATTAAAAATGTATTTTTATCCAGAATATGTTATGTATTTTTAATATAATATAATATCATGTAATATTTAATATTATAAGAATTTTTTAGGTAATATTTTTTTTCCGATGATACATTTTATTCTATATGAAACTCATATTTTTAATCAAATAATATTACTTTAGTACTTATACTTATTGTTGTTGTTATTATTATATTGTTAATATAATGTAGAGTAAATTTATTTACAGTGAATTTATAGGAATTTAAATTTCATTCTACATAAGTTATATTTCATTCAATAATTATAATAATACTTTATTATTTAAATATACTTTATAAATATACTTTATTATTATTATTATTATTATTATACAGTGTATTTATATATAGGATTTAGTTATGTAGGTGATTTCATTCTATATGAAATTTGTATTTCATAAAAAAATAATAGTAATAATAATAATAAACTATTTATATTTGTCCAGTTATTAATAGATAATTAAATAACTTGGTTATAGTTCATTAAAGTGCATTATTTTGTGCATATGTGTGTTATGTATCTTTATGCTTATGAGAGTCATTTTTAGTATCATGCTAATGCCAAACTCTATTGAAGTTGAATCGAGTCTCCCATGCAGAGTTGCTGCCTATGAAGAGTTTTCAAAACCAGTCACTTTTGAGTTTCCATGACAGTTAGGAAGCTGCTGTTCTAGAAGACATCTGTCTATGCAGACAGCAGACAGCGAGGCAGCACACTAGGTATTGGAACAAAGCCCTATATTAACTCAAAAAAAAAACAAAAAAAAAACAGAAGATGTGAAGAACAGAGAGATGAGTGAAGCCAAAAGAAAAACATAGATTGAAAGTTTTAGAGACAGACGCAGGAGTTTCTTTGCCATGCCTTCCTACCTCCCTAAATCTTTCCCAATGCAGCATTTGGCCAATTACGAGGAGAATGCAGGCAGAACAGCACACTTCACAGCTTTCAAGTGTGTCTGCAGCCCCATGGGAATTCAAAGACAGAGATAGGAAGAGGAATCCTCAAAAACCTTCCTCCCTCATCATTTCTCACTCTCTCCGCACCACTCACTTCTCCAAATGATCCTATAGTGACACCATTCTATTTTAGCAAGATCACACATCTCTAATTAGGACATAATTGGCTGGGAGAGAAAGCAGCTCAAGTAACAGCGCCACAGGAAGTTCTCACAAGCACCTGTTGGCACAAATTTCCATGGTCACACATCCCAAAAATATGAGGCCATCAAACTAGAATCATGCAAAAGCATTTTAGCAGCATTGCTCACACTAACAAAGACGATTGCACATGCCTGATCTGACGTGTACATACATCACTGTGACTTTGAAATAAGGGTTAGATTAAAGCTTAAGGAGAAAGACAGATGCACATTTAAAAACTCAAGCAGCGTGTGAGTCACTGATGGAGCGCATTTCAGCAATATCATCCTGCACCATTTTTGAGTTGTCCCTCAGTTTATAGTAAAGTATATATATATATCTATATATTAAAAAACATACATAAATACAAAAACATTAATATATTTTAAATATTTAAATGTTATATTTATCATATTTTTTCAAGATTTTTTTATGAATAGAAAGTTCAAAAGAACAGCCATTTGTCACAATATAAATGCTTTACTGTCACTCTTGATCAGTTTTATGCATCTTTGCAACTTTTGAATAGTGTTTCACATTTTCCACAAAAAAATAATACGATTCTAACATTGATAATAATAAGAAATATTTATTGAATGGCAAATTAGCATATTAGAATAATTTCCGAAGGACTCAGCTTGCTATCACAGGGAAAAATTACATTTTAAAATATTAGATATTAATATTAAATATTAAAACAGAAAACGGTTCTTTTAAATTGTTGTAATATTATTTTACAGTATTACTGTTTTTGCTCTGTGTGTGTGTGTGTGTTTTATCAAATAAATGCAGCCTTGGTCATAAGAGACTTCTTTTAAAAAACAAAACAAAAACAAAATGATTCATTTTTTCCATATACACTCTTAAAAATAAAGGTGCTTCACGATGCCATAGAAGAACCTTTTCATATAAATGGTTCCATAAAGAACCTTTAACATCTGAAGAACCTTTCTGTTTCATAAAAGGTTATTTGTGGCGAAAGAAGGTTCTTCAGGTTATAAAAAGGTAAAAAAGAGATTGTTCTTTAAAGAACCTTTGACTGAATTGTTCTTTGTGGAACCAAAAATGGTTCTTCTATGGCATCGCTTGAAGAACCTTTTGAAGCACCTTTATTCTTAAGAGTATATATGCAGGGTGCGAATTGGGGGCGTCTGACCCTCCTAAAGAAGGCTTTATCCCCCCTGATGGACGTCAAAACTAGACGTAGGGGGGGTCAGATAGAAAGAAGGCTAGCCTACACATAATATGGAGATTTACTTGAAAATATGAATAAGCATTTCTACAGCCCTAACTGATTTTAAAATATAATTTTGGCAGCTCCTGAAATGGGTTGTATTGACAGTACCTGAGCGGTTGAAGAATATGCTACAGCGCTCATTCAAAGACGTGCATTTATTGCTTGGATGGAGCAAGAACACCTAAAATGCATGTGTAGATTCAGTCGAGTGATAAAGTTTACCCTCTTCAAATTAATGCTGTTGAACTGAATTTACGGAGCAAACTATTTGCTAAAATAACCATTAACAGCAATACAGCGGTTCTGTCAGATGCACGTGAAAGCTGCATGTGTTACTATAACAAACACTGCGTGTTTTCTTTCAGAATCATCATTGGCTGGTAGAAATACAAAAATAGGGTACGTGCATTTATTGCTTGGATGGAGCAAGAACACCTAAAATACACGTGTAGATTCAGTCGAGTGATAACGTTTACCCTATTCAACTTAATGCTGCTGAACTGAATTTATGGAGCAAACTATTTGCTAAAATATCCATAACATTAACAACACCGCTGAAATACAAGTGCGCAGTTCTGTCAGTCAGATGCGCGTGAAAGCTGCATGTTTTACTATAACAAACACTGTGCTTTCTTTCAGAATCATCATTGACTGATAGAAAGACAAAAATAGGTTACATCAAAGTTTTTACCTAAAAATAAAGATAAGGTAAAGGTGTGAATAATTACATTTTAGACACATTGTCAGTAATTTCATCAACGAAAATAAAGCCCTAGGACAACTGTTGTGCGTCTCAGATCAACACACAGCGGTTTTTCATTAATGAATCCACATTTTTAACTGAATCGAGTGAATCAATGATTCATTGAACCATTCATAAAGGCAGTCACCTGCTTCGTTTCTGAATGAATCAGCCATTTGAACGAATCGATAGAATGAATGATTGAATGACTCAATTAAGACAGGGATTTGCCGCCACCTACTGGCGCATTTAGTTTTATATTCAGAGTATCTTTCTTTTTCAAATAATTTACACATTTTGCTTGATTTTTTTGTTAAATTAGTTATTTTCCGTCACAACTGACAGTCATATTTACCTGAATTATTCCTTTATCATGTGCTTTATACTGTGGAAAACCTCACACAATAGCGTCTCCTGAACCAAGCTAGGTTTAAAATAGGACATAAGAGGCACCTCATTAAGTTTTGCTGCAGTGTGGATGGATTTTACACAAACAAATAGCAGATTCCCCCTCCTGAGCTCGGCTTTATTACTGCTACATCTTTGCCTAATCATTTTTTGAGGTTGCCCGCATGCTGCACCCCACTTCTTGACCGTGACAAATGGGGCGGACTTCTGCTTTTAATAACCTCCTTCATCATACTACCAGACAGACATACACACACACACACACACACGTCCATGTATGCTTACACATAAACAAACAGCATTTGTATTGTTGGGTTCGGAATAAAACCAGACAAGTACCAATCATAAACTCGATATATTAGCCAGGACAGTTAATTTGTTGATATTTGGCCATTTTGAGATTATTACCATCAGATGACATGATTGGCTGATTAACAGAAGTGTGTCAGATCCAAAATCTACCAACAGATAGTTACCACTTGGTAACCTAATTTAACCTTTCTAAGCTATTTCTATTTAATCCATAAAAATTAGTTTTGTTGGTATAATATATTCAGCTGATGTTAAATAATATTTTTTACTTTAATAAAACCAGTTAATTTAGATGTTACCACTTTTAGTTAACTATGTTTTTCTGTAACCAATGTTTAAAATATTTTTAGAGAATTATAAATAATATAATATAATATAATATAATATAATATAATATAATTTTTTCTTGGATAACAGTGTTGAATTGTTGAGTTTGATTAATGTACAGGTGCATCTCAATAAATTAGAATGTCGTGGAAAAGTTCATTTATTTCAGTAATTC
>NW_015557158.1:612312-612456 GCF_001515605.1 Sinocyclocheilus anshuiensis
ATAGTGTTTTTGAAATAAATCTCTTATGCTCTCCAAGGCAGAATTTGTTTGATCAAAATATTGTGAAATATCAGTGCAATTCAAAATAACTGTTTTGTGTGTGTGTGTGTGTGTGTGTCTGTGTGTGTGTGTGTGTGTGTGTGT
>NW_015557158.1:614023-623400 GCF_001515605.1 Sinocyclocheilus anshuiensis
GTGACAATCAGATATCAGGGTATCAGGGGCTCATTACACCAACTGGATATTGGGATCAATTAAAAAAAACAATATAAGTCCTATAATATAAATAAGTCATATGTGTATTTCAGTATCATACAGGCCTCAGTTGTTTGTCCAGTCAGTGACTAAGTTGCATAACAGAATGACACTGTGAAAGGAGAGGAGGATCAGCTTTTGGTGCATAATAAAACCTGATCTATGGTTGCGGTGCAGTCAGTCTGACGTGCACACACACACACACACACACAGACACACAATCCAATGCTGTGCGCACACACACACACACACACACACACACACTCACACACACAAACTAATGCTGTGAGATACATGGTGACTCTAGTGGTGAAAGTCAACAGTATGGAGCAGCAGATACACACAGACTATACTGCAGCCCAAAATTAACTGAATTACCACCACAATCACACTATTCTTTGAATGTGTTTACAAAAGCAAAACTACTCTCCACCACAAAAAGGAATAACACAAACACACGCAAGCTAGCACCAGCATAATGAACTTTCACAACACAATCCTTCACACAAGACAACATTCACAGGAAAGTACTGTATATGCAAGCGGGAGAAGAAACACACTTCAGTGAGCCTTTTCCACTCTCCAACTTTCATGGAACAGATGGAAACTGTAAACATTTGAAAATCAATATTTCCACTGCAGAACCCTGGGATTGTGAATCCAGAACAAACTCATGCAATATATATTATACTTATGATACGCCATGATAGCTCTCATGCTGAGTGATTTTTGTATACTCTCTGTCCTTATATATATATATATATATATATATATATATATACTACCGGGAAACCATGATATTTTAATATTTGACATAACTCTTTTTAGCAGACAAAGCATTTAATATGTGTGTAAGATAGCTGAAGTTTAGTAGTCAAAAGTTTGGGATCAGCAAGACTTGTAATGTTTTTTAAAGAAGGCTCTTATGCTCATCAAGGCTGCATTTATGTGATCAAAAATACAGAAAAAAAACAGTAATCTTGCAAAATGTTATGTTGGTTATTATTTCTGTGATGCAAAGCTGAATTTCCATCAGACATTACTCCGGTATAAAGTGTCAGATGATCCTTCAGAAATCATTCTAATATGCTGCTTTATTATTATCAATGTTGGCAACGGTTGTGCTACCAAATATTTTTTTGGAAACTGCGATACTTTTTTTCAGGATTCTTTGATGAATAAAAAGTTTAGAAGAACAGCATTTATTCAAAATATAAATCTTTTCTAACAATATAAATCTTTGCTATAATATTTCACAATATTACATTTTTTCCCTGTATTTTTGATCAAATAAATGCAGCTTTGATGAGCATAAGAAACTCCTACAAAAAAACATTAAAAATCGTTCTGATCCCAAACTTTTGACCGGTAGTGTATATATACTGTATATCATATAGATTTACACACATATATATATATTTTTTAAATATATAAAGACAGTGTTAAATCACAAAGCAAAAAAGATTCATTAAATTCATTAAAAGTGAAGTGATTAACTCAACAGAAAGCAGTAATTTTGTAAGTTCCTGGTACTAAACTTTTTATCTGAGCATGTTTACATGTACATGTGAGAAAGAAAGTGAAGAAAAGAAAATGAGAGAAATGATGGCGTGGTGAGAGTAAATTATCCTAAGGAGGCAGTCTAGCCAAACAGCCCTCGGCCCCTCTTCTCAATACAGAATAGCAAATGAGGCAGAACGCAGTATAACTCAACACTACTGTCTGCCCTCATATATATGCCAAATCATAAAGATAATCCAGCAAGTCTCTCTCTTTCTCTTTCTTTCCATCTCTCTCTCTCTCTCTCTCTCTCTCTCTCTCTCTCTGATTTAATGAACCTCCCTCCCCTCCATCCTCAAACCTAGAGAAACTCCAAACTCCACTGCCTCTCTCTCTCCCTCCCAGCTCTCGATGTACATATAACAACCTATTCTTTATAGCGGGAGTCTGGCTGGCCAGT
Organism: Sinocyclocheilus anshuiensis; assembly: GCF_001515605.1. Lineage (NCBI taxonomy): Eukaryota > Metazoa > Chordata > Actinopteri > Cypriniformes > Cyprinidae > Sinocyclocheilus > Sinocyclocheilus anshuiensis. Next base: position 616,044 of record NW_015557158.1, read on the forward strand.
CTCCATGGCAACACCATCGCTAGGCAACGGCCACTGCTCTTCCTGCTTTGTTGCGGAGCAGACAGGAGTGCAGCTGTGGCAGGTAGCGGCCGGGGCCTAGCGGAGCGTGGAGTGCAGACAGGTAAACTCATACAGACAAGTATACTTGAGATTTTCTTGAGATTCTTGAGATTATACCTGAGTCTAGTGTGTAATTAGAGTATTTCTTGAGTCATTTTTATGTAATGCATTATCAAAGTATTCATAATGCATCATAATACACATAATAAAGCATTACAGATTTTCATAACCCGTTTCATTACCTGTTCCTATATAAAGATTATAATGCATAAAACACATGATAATCATTGTGGTTTTTAATTCATTATTGCTCTTTAATGTACACAATTACATTGCATGTTCTTTATTTTATTGCAAACGATTTCTTTGTGTTTATTCAAAATTGAGTAACATTCTTTTTTTGTTTCTGCTGATGTTACTTCATCTGTGTATTACTGGATAATGTTAACCAATAGCCAAATAAATGTACAAAGTTATAATGTATTATAAATGAGGGTATTATACAATGGGATAATTATAAGATATTTTATAATGTTTTATTATGCATTAAAAATACCTTTATAACCCATACAGACTTCAGTATCTTCAGTATCTAAATCTATAGTTACATACAACTATCTATTTTAATCTAAAATATTAAAAAATATTATATATCTAAAATATTTTATACTAATTTGAATAAAGCAAAATCAAATAAAAATATAATATTAGGTGAAAACTTTAAACTAAATGAAAATTAAATGTTGCAACAAACAGAAATTAAAATGACTAACTGGGAAACTAAAACTAAACTAAACTAAAAATAAATGAAACATAATAGTAATATTAAGAAAGGAAACAAAAACAATAAAAAAAAATACAAAACGACTAAAAATGAAACAAAAGTTAACATGAAATCTTAAAATAAAAAATAAAATCTAATTCAAATATTATTAAAAGTCATAATAGTACATACAGTACATAATACTAATAACTGTGTGTGTGTTTGTGTGATTGTGTGTGTGTGTGTACATACGTACATATACATATATATATACCCATGTATACAGATTTAAATATGAAGCACAAACAATTATAAAATACCCATTTGTTGTAATAAAGATAATATATGATTTTAAATGTGCATGGAATTTATGTTTCATTATCTAGTATTGTTTGAAGGCTCTTTGAGGCATAATGCTATTCATTACCGCTTTGTTTTAACCAGGAAAGCATGATTTTTGCCATCCGTTTAGTGCAGTTGACTGTTGTTGTGCTGCTGTTGATAAGTTCAGCCTCCTCTCGTTCCCAGGTGTGCTGATATGCCATTATTATTTGTGCCGTGATTCAGCCTAACAATCACGATTCCTCTCATGCAAACAGCATGAGGGAATTCATCTGAAGAAGGGAGTCATTCCAAGCTTTCAGAGCAGTTTGCTTACCAGTCATAATCAACGCAATTGTTCATAAAAAAAAAAAGAGTGTGATTACTCAGGTGCTTGTGTATGTGTTAAATGTAGAGGAGAACAATAAAAGCAGAGAGTGGGGAAATGGGGAAAAAAATCAAATTTAGGAATGAATGTACAAAGCAAACAAAGAGACAGAAAGACAGATCAAATCTGACCTTCACCGCAATGAAAAACATCACCCCCCACCACCATATTAAAAAAAAAAAAAAACCTACCCTTCCAACTGTCCTCCTGCTGACCGAGTGTCTCCATAAACCTCAAACTGAATCTCAATGTACACTCTAACTAGTTTATTTGTTCACTAACAATGTGTTCAGGAGAACTCTGTCATTTTCTCTAATTTATACATGAACATTTCACCACATCTCAAATGATGTATTTTGTTTAATAATGGTGATGGAAATACCATTTTTAAACATTTCTGGAATAAAATGGCCAAATCTTTTGTCTCGCAAAAGTGGCAATTTAAAAAAAAAAATAAGTTAACAGGGTTACTATCATTAACTAAAAATAAAACTGAAGCTAAAAATATAAAATACAAAATAAAATAATAAAATAAAAATTTAGATGAAACTTTAACAATAGACAATGTAAAAAAAAAAAAAAAAAGATTGGCAACAAACTGAAATAATTTTAAGCTGAAACAATACAATTGGAAATAAATCAAAACTAAAACTGAACTAAAATGGAAAAAAAAATAACAGTTAGACCTAAAGAAAAGAAAAAAATAAATAAAGAAAATAACAAAATTACTAAAAATTTAACTAAACTGAAAATGAAAAATAACGACTTCTAAAATATTAATAAAAGCAATATTATTACATAATACTAAAATAACGCAGATATAAAATAAATGTTAAAATCTGTACCTGTAGTTGATGAAACACACACTAAAAAATTTTAAATGTGTTGTGTCAATTTACAGTATAATCTTGACTACTATTTGCTGTGCTTAACAGTAATCTCTTCTATTATACTGAGATATCCACAGTACTATGCTGGCTTTAGCTTCCCAGCATGCACTAGGGCATAAATAAATGATGTTGTTGAATTTTTTACTATTTGTTGGGTGATTCGGCTGTTGCTGTCTTTGTATTCACTTTATGTTATACATGTTTGGTAGTGTTCAGAGTTTATTTTGATTGTCACCATGTGCAACAGTATTTTGCAAAACTCATTATTTCCTTTAACTGTTCATGCAAGATTATGTTATTTCTGTACGTTAACATTCCATATTGCCAAATAGAATATAAACTGTAAGAGTTAAGAGCTAATCATAATGTCTGGCTTCTTGTCTCCGTGTTAAACAATGCAACGAATTGTATTCTGTAACACAATTACACTGGATGGGAGAAAATTAATTCAAAGTTAAGAACTTCGCTGCTAAAGGGAATGTTAATTATCATAATGAAAAGGAAGACAACTATTTATACTATTATCTCACAATGCAGCGCGGTAATCTTTTTTTCCACAGTATTTTGTCGTGTTAGGACAGAAAATGGCACTGAATGGCACAGAAAATACGAGTTCAATCTTGTAAAATCCTGACGTTTTTTAAGAGTGTGGGTGCAGAGAGTGTGTATGTGTGTGTGTGCGAGCATGTGGGGGAGGATTTTAACTAGAACTCCCAAATCCAATTTTCAGGTGCACATCTAAAGGGGCGACCTCAAATGCAAACAGCGATCCCCCCGCCACCTACCCCTCTACCCTTTTCCCTTCACGTTGACACCAGACAGCACCCCTCCCCCCAGAAACTGCTGGACAGCCCCCAAAACCCCCTCCGTCCCACTAGCAGCACCACAACACTATATGAAAAAGAATATGAGCAGGCATGAATTTTAATGCAGTCGCTCATCTCAGCCAAGCAGCCTCACTTCTGCAGTGGAAATAAATAAAGAGGGGGAAAAATACAGAGAACTGATAGATGAATCTCAAATCAAAAGGAGATAGAGCGGAGAGCATATAGGCAGAAAGACCAGGGTGATGGGGGAAAAAGAGAGAAAGCGAGAAAGAAATGGCAAAATAGTAGAAAGGAGAAAGACAGAGAGCAAGAATGAGAGGTGAAATCTCATCTCTTGGCTGAATAATCTGTCATTCATCAAACTGATAGAACAGAGAGAGTTGGAACAGCCGTACAACCAAATAAAGGCAGAGGATGGGAGTTTCGGATTTGGTCTGGCTCCAGTTCTCCATCTTGAGTTGAACGGCTCTAGCTAGCATGCCTACATCTACATCGTTCTCTTTTGGTCTAAATATTGCATGAATAATACATGGGCCTAGGTTTCATTAAAACCTCTCTTGTTAATATTGCTCGTGGTGGAGTATGGGAATACAGGATGTGTGTGTGTGTGTGTGTGTGTGTGTGTGAAATGAAAAAAACGTACCATCCTGCAGACGCTCACGATTGCATTCTGTCTGAAAATCTTGCAAAATTTTACCACTAATATTCAGCACTAACCAGCTTTCGAATCAAAAAGCCAGTGGCGGTAAGAGGTAAACAAACCGATGGGAAGGCAATTTCAGCCAAGCATCGAGCCAGATAACTCTGGGAGGCAAATGGGCATGATTTCACAAGGACAACGCAATGTTACCTTGTCTTTGTCAGGGAAAACGGCTATAGACTGAACACAACTAAGCCATAAGGAGTGGAAGATCTCAATACTGATACTTATACATGACTTCATGATACAGTGTGCACTGCAAAAAAAATAAAAATCCTAATCAGTATTTTTGTCTTTTTGTACCAGTAAAAATAGCAAAACTAAAAATTCAAAAAAACAAGATCAATTTTACTTGTTCAGCAAAACTGTGTAAGACTTATTTTCAAAGATTATATAATGTTTTAAGCATAAACTACCATTCAAAAGTTTGGATGGTTTTTAAGTAAATTAATACTTCAGCAAGGACGCATTAAATTGATCAAAAGTGACAGTAAAGTTACAAAAAATTACATTTCAAAAAAACTTTCTATTCATCAAAGAATCCTGAAAAACGTATCACCATTTCCACAAAAATATGAAGCAGCACAACTGTTTTCAACATTGATAATAATAAGAAATGTCTCTTGAACAGCAAATCAGCGTATTAGAATGATTTCTGAAGGATCATGTGACACTGAAGGCTGAAAATTCAGCTTTGCATCACAGGAATAAATTACATTTTAAAATATATGCAAATAGAAAACAGTTGTTTTGAATTGCAGTATTTCACAATATTACTTATTTTACTGTTATTTTTGATAAAATAAATGCAGCCTTGGGAACATAAGAGACATCTTTCAAAAGCATAAAACAAATTCTTACTCCCAACTTTTGAACGGTAGTGCATATAAGATATTGCCGTAATTATTATTTGTATAATATAATATTGAGTTTCAATATAATATTTTTAATTAATATTTTTCATGTATTTCAAAATAAATGGTCTTAAATATTGTCTTAACCATGAAACTGTCAAATAGTGAGTATGTGATACATTCATATAGAAAAGTCATTTTAAATGATATAAACATATGCTGTTTTTACTGTTTTTTGAGCAAATAAATTATAGCCTTGGTGAGCATTCAAGAAAACACACACACACAAACACACACACACACACACACACACACACACACACACACACACACACACTTAAAAATTTTACTGACCCCAAACATTTGAATGGTATTGCCAATAAGGTAAGAAATGCATTAATGTAATATTTTGCTTCTTAGGTAAAAGTATTTTATTTTCAGGACATGTTTACTGGAAAATGACAAAATACTGATTACAAAAACTGCAATGTGAATTATTGTAATGCATATGTGAGATGATTAATACCCTTTTCCACCAAAATGGTGCTGGTGCTCGGGGACGTCTCTCTGAATCGTACCACATTGTTACTTGAGAGCCGAATGATAAAGTAACTGCTACTACATAACCAACTCTTTTTCAGAAAGATTTTTTGGCACATCACATTCAAATCCATTTAGTCTGAACAGGGAAAAAAAATGTAATCAGTGTTTATAAATGCGTCTCAGTCCATCAGATTTCAAATCATTGTGTTATTTTTGTCATTGGCCATTATGTGTATGTAACACTATTACATATGAGTCAGCAGTTTTGGACACAGTATATGCATGAATGTGTAAAACATGCCTCGTGACTTTAGCACCGTGGTGAGATGTCAAAAAATACATGAACAGAATATCATGTAAAAAGTTCAGTTTTCTGTTGTGATTTTCCACATTGCTAGCTGCTCTGCGTTGTTCTATGAGAAAGTCTCTTGACATTACGCTGAATCATTATATCATAACTATAGCAGCTGATGTAGATATGGATATTGACAACAGTGCTTCAACAAACGGATCCAATTTCATCACTTGCAAAATGACAGCGCGGTCACCGAATCCAAATCGGATTTGAGTGCAGTGTGAACACAATCTTTGTTTAGAAGTCTTTTGCTTTGTTTGTGTCGTGTGGTAATTACCATAATTACAAGATGACAAGTCGAAGATTCTACTGTGTTAACGTCTTCAGAACCAGATATTAATTTCTATGGAAACCCATATAATATAGCGTCAAATGGATCCAGGCTTTGTTGCTGATGACAAAATACTAGTGCTGTCAAACGATTAATCGCGATTAATCGCATCCAAAAAAAGTTTTTGTTTATATAATATATGTGTGTGTACTGTGTATATTTATTATGTATATATAAATACACACTCATGCAGTATATATTTTGAAAATATGTACATGTATATATTTATATAATTTAATATATAAATATAACATATTTTTCTTAAATATATACATGCGTGTGTGTGTATTTATATATACATAATAAATATACACAGTACACACACATATATTATATAAACAAAAACTTTTATTTTGGATGCGATTCATCGCGATTAATCGTTTGACAGCACTACAAAATACTTAATAACGATGTTAATTCACCACAAGAACAAAGAAGGAAGAAAACTGTTAATATTATAGGAGTTCAATATATAAAGAATAAAATTCATAGTAATCAATTCACACATATTTGTAAATAAAATCTTTTTATTTCAGACAGATGGGGAAAATAAAGTTGCTGGAGTAGCATTGCAGCACAACAAAAGTAGGAACAAGAGGACAAAACAGGGTGTCAACTGCTGCACTGCGCACTTCCAGTCAGCTCTGTTGATTATAATGAACGATCTAGTTTGGTCATGAGTAGTTTGTAAATTTTAAGTGAATACCGCCCTGGTTCCCGGCGATAACGGTGCCTGGTTTAAGACCAGCAGGATTAAGAGGCCGAGTCAATTTGGTCCAGGCCAGAAGCACCTTTCATTCATTGGAAATGCGTGGAACAGGGCTAGATTGGACAGCGGCTCCAGCACCAGCACCGGGGTCAGTGGAAAAGGGGTATGAGAGTGGGTGAGTTGTGTTAGAATAGTGGTACTCTGTGGGTTGTGGTATGAGTGTGTAATCCATGGCTGAGGCTGATGCTGCGCTCACGTTTGTGGTTGTTCTTGCGCTGGAAGGGCAGCGTGTGCCGTTCGGAGTCTTCCTCACCCTCTTCGTCTGCCAGGTGTGTGTGAGTGTAATGGTAACTCAAACCTGGACGGTTCTTGTAGCGCTTCCCACAAACTAAACACAAAGAAATACAGAAGGAAACAAAAAGGCAGTCAAAAAAGTGTAATAATGTGTACAACTGTTTGGTTAATTTTGTCATGAACAAAAAGCATCAATTATAAGTATTATTATATTTACATTATTATTAATAATATTATTAATATTCTATGATTTTATTTACTATCAGTTATTTTTAATTAATTACAAATTAATTTCATTTGAATGTAATAGCTAAAAATTACT
>NW_015557158.1:623410-623569 GCF_001515605.1 Sinocyclocheilus anshuiensis
GTAATAGCTACATAAGTATTATTAATAAAATAAAGTATAATAAAAAAAATTTAATTTAATAAACATTACTAACATTACTCATATTTGGTTAATAATAACTGTATTATATATATATATATATATACACATATATATATATACACACACACACACACATAT
>NW_015557158.1:626975-635875 GCF_001515605.1 Sinocyclocheilus anshuiensis
GTAATAGCTAAAAATTACTCATAAGTATTATTAATAAAATAAAGTATAATAAAAAAAATTTAATTTAATAAACATTACTCATAAGTATTATATTTGGTTAATAATAACTGTATTATATATATATATATATATATATATATATATATATACACACACACACACACATATTATTATTATTTATCAATACTTAATTAAATTTTTATCAGTAATTAATTTAATAATTAAAATAATTATATTTTAATTTAATAATTAAAAACTAATCATAAGCATTAGATTTGTATAGTAAAAGCTATTTAATACATTTTTCTATTTTATTAGTAGTATTATTTACTATAAATAATTTAAAGTAATTTATTGGTGTATTTCATCATTGAAATTAATTTGATTTCAATTTAATAATTAAACATCACCAATAAGTATTATATTTGTATAATAATAGCTAGTACATATTATTATTATTATTTATTAAACTATCACTAATTTGAAATTAATATTATAATATATATTATACGTATTATGTTTGTAAAATATTTGTGTCATTTGTGTATATAAACATTTCAGCTGTTATTGCCCATGAGAAAAGATACAGTTACAGTTACAGATAACAGTAGGGAATGTTGGGAACACTATGCAGGATAAGTCGCCACAATAAAAAACTTGACATTAAACATCCTATTATCAGGAGAATTGCATTGTACATGTATATATGGCTATATGGTACTTTTATTACCCGTTCTACTATTGCTTTCCCCATGCTGGTTTTAAAGGGGTCATATGATGCTGCTAAAAAGAACATTATTTTGTGTATTTGGTGTAATGAAATGTGTTTATGCGGCTTAAGGTTAAAAAAACACATTATTTTCCACATACTGTACATTATTGTTTCTCCTCTATGCCCCGCCTTTCTGAAGCGCGTCGATTTTTACAAAGCTCATCGGTCTGAAAAGCAAGGCCTCAGCAACCAGCACGGATCAGCTCTAGGCTCTAGGCATGACGGAAGCGATATCGTCCTCTTTTGGAAGGCCAAACAAAGTAGTTTCGCTTTCACAACGAATCACACAGCACCTTCACGACATGGCGGCGGCGGCAACAACAATACTACAGCGAGAATAAAAGTTACGCCTTCTTTCTTTGCGTGAACATTTGGGTGGCGTTATGCAAATCTTCCCAGATAGTGACGTAGGTATGTGGGGGCGTGTTAGAACGAGTCGTTTTAGGTAGGTGTGGCTGACTCTTAACTTTTATAAAGAATATCTCTTTGGATTTGAGACTTTAGTCTTTGCAACTTTACAGATCTTCTTTATGCACCAAGAGCTTGTAACACTCCAAAGAGAAAGGAAAAATTGAAATCGCATCATATGACCCCTTTAATAATAAATATAGAAATCTGTTCTGTGATCATTTGTTTATTATCGCATGATACTCACTGTCACACACATATGGCTTGTCTCGATCCTCTAGGGATGCTGGTTCCTGTCTCTTTCTCATCCCCCCAACACCACATGCCTGGACATATCAAAAATTGCATGTAAACACCCACAGATTAATTTACAGTTGACAACCAGGTGCGGCTAGAGATCCATTGTTATTTTGGCCCTGCGGAGCCCCCATCCCACTTCCTTCTTTGAGCTTTCAGCAAATCCTCTTACACAGCATTAATTACACACAATTATCACAGCATCTCTTCCACACATTGCCGGATAACTATGTGGGGTGTGAGAGATCTTAGAGGAAGTAGTGTGCCTCAATTAACAGCACAGAAGGTGAGAGATTCTAGGGACTGAATCGAAGACATTCTGTTTGTTATCCTTGTATGTATTTCTGCTAAACTAGAGTACTGAAACATGCTTTTCTGTCACGGTCGTGCACCATACATTGCCCTGTAAATTCCATGGCTGATTTTGAATTAATTTGAATGCACATATAAGTAGAATTAAGATCAAATTAACTATTATGTTATTAATCATGAATATTCAAAAAACCCTAAAGAAAACTGTATTGTATTATATTATATTATAAATAGATTTAAGTTTTAATGTCAATTTTTATTTCACAAAGTTATCTGAAAATAATTTGGTTGCCATTTTCATATTCATATCAAAATTCATCATATGCCATATTTAAATCCACGTGCCCCATCTTATTTCACTCTTGAATCGTGCATTTCATGTCTTGAATGCATTTCTGCACAGAACCACTTACAATTCCAGCCTTTCATGTATGTGAGGTTGTAATTACAGATGAACTTAGCCATGTTTTCAATGTGCTATCACACATCAGGTCTTGTCTTTAAAGTGGTATTAAAGGATGTTTTTCATAGCTGTTTGGAAAGAGCTGCTTTGAATCTACACAAAACCAGTAGAACGCAATGATGAAAGGTATGCAGGGATCAAACCTGGATATGTTCTAAACAGCCATAATGGATCAATGGCTGATGAGCTACAATAGCCTGCTTTGTTCAGACAGCAGCCTTGAAGAAACAGAAATCCTAGATTAAACAAAGACCCTGCAGGGCTCACTGCAAACCTGTGATATATTAAAACAAAACCTTGGGTTGTGGATCTAATTGCTACCTAGAGCAGAGGTTCTCAACTGGTCAATTGCAACCCAAAAATGTGTGGCGGGTATATTCTGACAGTGGGAAACAAACAATACTGAATGTAAATAATAAAATTCATCAAACCATATGATAGTGCATAGTTAGGATAGCAAAATCGCTTATCAACTTCTAAAATACTTTAATGCTTAAATGCTTTCAGTATTTTTTTTGTTGTTGACATTTAAGATTGTACGTCTAGTCAAACTCCAGAAAATCCATCTATTCACATCCAAACCACTAAAGGTAGACAAAAATATGACTCAGACCCATGTACATTTGGCTCGGCACTTGATGCCCGATGCTAAAATGATTTCTGAAGCAAAACCAGTTGAGTCTTGTGATTAATCAGCCTACAACTGTATGATTCACTCTAATATTAGTATGATTCATACTAATTAATTAGTGACTGCAGAACATGTTATAGCTGCATGTGTTGTACCCGTCCTTTGGTGCGATTCTTGCGTTTGGGAACATCCTCCTCCATCTCATCCATGTCCAGCTCGTGAGGAAAATCTCCCACCAGCAGCTTCTGTGACCACAAGGAAAGACCAGCACATACTGTATGAGTCAGCTGTACTGTTTGAACAACTCTAGAATGTCAAACAAGCTGGAAAGACGAGTGCGAGAATAACAGACCCTAAGAAAAACTACATGGAAAATATGTTTTATATTAGTTTACATCAAACAATAGCTTGTAATGGCATTAAGCAATTCATGCAAGTTTACCCAGCGGACAGATGGTTAGTGTTTCTTGAATAAACACACACACACACACACACACACACACACACAAAAAAAATTAAATAAGGGTCTAGCTAAAACAGTCCTTTTAACATTTAGGTCACCTTTGTTGTCATATAATGGTGCAGCAATGGTAAATGTGAATAATGATAAATTTCAAGTATCATTAATGTGCATCATGCAGTGAGTTGCACGGCAAAGGTTTTAGGGTAAATACCTAGGGTTAAGAGTTTGTTCAGATTATTAACAGTGTCTACACCGGATACAAACGGTGCGACACAACATGCGAAAAACAGAACCCATTAAAATGAGTAATGCAGCGCAGTGTCAATGACGTGACGATAAGCAGTTGAAAGTAAACCCTATTTCTGATTTACTCCACCCATTTGCTGTACTTCCAATAATAGTTTACCAGCCAGAGCAAACTTTCCTGGCAAGCTGTTTCAAACTCCGGAAAACGAACATCATTTCGGCATGTTTTTATTCTAAATGACAGCACACCGTTATTGTTTTGTTTTGTTTTGGTTTGGTTTGTTTTTGTATTTTTTTTTCTTGATTTTGCTTGAAGTATACTGAGGCCTTAGCTGTTTTTGTTCACACCAGCTCGTTCTTCGATTTCAATTGAAGTGTATGGTGGTATTAACTGTTTTTGTTCTAAATGAAATCACACCAGTTCATTCTTCGATTTCTCTTTAAAGGCTAATTCACACCGCACAGACGAACGCCAACAAACACCATCAAACAAGTTGGCTGTTGGATTTAGAATTTTATGAAAAATAAGTGTAATGTTCACAGACACTGACAAACTTCGAGTCAAAGAGTCAAGTAACACTGTGTCTAACGTTACACCGGACATGACAGTTGTCGTGTCGCACCGCAACAGATATACGCTGTCTACACTGGATGCGACAAAGCGACCGTTGCAAATCATTTGTACTTGTCAGTATATCATAAATAGAACGAGACATCAGTTTACTGTTGGGGATTTGTCATGTTGCACAAATCAACACGCAGCACCGCATCCAGTGTAGACAGCATCACTGATTATAATAGGTTCTATTGTATTTTGTCGGGTCACGCCGCGCCGCTCGCGTCCGGTGTAGACACAGTGTAAGACTGACTGGGGGAAAAGTGGATGATCCTGTAACCACAATCAAAATTTGTATGTTATTAATGTTTTTGCGTGTCATTCTTCGCCTGAAAAGACGGCGAATAAAACGAAAGAGGCTGCGGGTGAAGCTCGCTTTAAGTGAAGTGTGCATGGCAACAGTTCATGGTCAGGTCAGATTACGTCAGAGTTTGTTGTCATCTGTTGGAAAATCATATCACACCGCTCAGACATTCCACGACACAACAAACGCCGATTTAACATGTTCAGTCGTGTGAAAACAAACTCCGACCAACAGCAATGAATGCCGACAAGGGTAACACACTGATCTAACAAACTCTGACAGACTTGTTTGTTGGCGTTTGTCCATGCGGTGTGAATTGGACTTAAGTATAGCTGTTAGCTGTTTTTGTTCGAAATGACGTCACACCAGTTAGTTTTTTATTTCGTTTGAAGTATATCATGGACTTGGCGGTTTTTTTTTCCAAATGACGTCACACCAGTTCGTTCTTCGATTTCATAGGACATTAAAATGTGGGATAAAAGTATTTGGAACGTTCGCTTTGACATGTCCCGTGTAGACAAGTATATCGAGGCCTGTTTTTGTTCTAAATGATTTCATACTGGTTCGTGCTTTGATTTTGATTGAAGTATATCGGGAACTTAGCTGTTTTTTTCCAAAATGAAATCACACCAATACGTTCTTCGATTTCGCTTGTAAATCAGGCCTCTAGTTGTTAGCTGTTTTTGTTCGAAATGACTTCACACCAGCTAGTTCTTTGATTTCGTTTGAAGTATATTGTGGCCTTGGCATTTTTTTTTTCAATTGACGTCACACCAGTTCGTTCTTCGATTTCGCTTTAAGTATTCAGTACCATAGCTTTTTTTTTTGTTCGAAATGACATCATACCAGTTCGATCTTCTATTTCGCCAGGAGTATTTTGGGGCATTGACCATTTTTGTTTGAAATGACGTCACACCAGTTCGTTCTTTGATTTTGCTTGAAGTATATCAGGGCCTTAGTTGTTTTTGTTCAAAATGACATCACACCAGTTTGTTCTTTGATTTCAGATGAAGTGTATCAGGGCCTTAACTGCGATGACTGCCTAGCAAGTGCACAACTGTAAGCACACTCATAATATGTGGCTGTGGGAAGTAAACAGAGGTAGCAGGGTGGCACACAGCTTTTTAACTCCAGCAGGGGCCTGAGGTAAAACAAGCAGCAGGATCACAGGTCCGCTCCCAGGGGACGAAGTGCTCTAAAGAGTGACTCTTAATTGAAGTGCTAATTGGTTAACTGTCCACCCCTAGGATAGATGTCATGTTGTGTGCAAAACAGTGAGGGTGGTGACACTAGTGACAGCTCCATCAAATGACAAGCTGGTTCATTAGGATCTATAAGCATTCGCACCTCAACACGGTCAAATGTAATACCTGTAAACCCAGAGACATTGAAAATGTGCAACCGTTCTCCGCAAAATCAATACATCTTCGTCAAACGTACTGACACAGACAAACACAAAATAACAAAAATACACTCACAAACATACACACTTTGTGGTTAACAAGGAAGTCTGCCAGTGGGGGTGTGTCAGCCCTGCAGGGATTTGTGTTACTGCCAAAAAGAGACACAAGTACTACAGAGAAATCAGAAGGGGAGAGACAGGAAGAGAGAGGAAGACGGCAATAGAAAGCAGAAAGAAATGCAGAATGGAGAGGCGGGAAGTACTAAAAATGACAATGTCTTAGTGTGTACTTCATGGCAGAGTGTGTAATACAACTCTTTATCTAGTTGACTATTGAGTGTGTGTCTACAAAACCATTCTAGGGGGAGCAAACCACCGTTGAGGAATCTTTTTTACCTGGCATTCACTCATGGGTTCCTCTTCCTTTGTTTCAACCTTCTTATCCAGCAGTTCTCCACTGAGGAGTGACTCCAGAACGGGACCCTCAGGAACACCCCCTTCCTTCTTTAGTGCTGCTTCATAGTCTGGACACACACCGTAAACAACTGTCACACCAAGGCGTTTCTAGACAACTCATAAAAGACCAGGCCAGACAGTTTTTCTGTCATTTGTTTAAAGTCTTAAAGTAAAGAAAAGGTACAATACCGTTAACGGTCTCACACAAAACCTGTAATTTGATGAGAAATTACACACTTGTAGAAGCTATAAACCACTATAAACCACACCAAAAATAATGTATCTCATGTATTTCTGTTCAAACTGATTCTGCAAAACCAAGTGTCCCAAGCAAGGGCGTATTAAATTGATCAAAAGTGGCTGTAAATACATTTATAATGTTACAAAAATGGTTTCAGCATTGATAACATTTTTTCGTGATCAGCAAGTCAGCATATTAGAATAATTTCTGAAGGATCATGTGACATGGGAGTAATGGCTGCTGAAAAGTCACCTTTGACATCACATTAATTAATTATATTTTAAAATATATTAAAATAAAAAACAGATATTTTAAATTGCGATAATATTTCACAAAATCACTCTTTTATTGTATCATTAACCAAATAAATGCAGGCTTGGTGAGCATAAGAGACTTCTTTCAAAAATGTAACCAACAAATCTCTCTGAACTTATTTTTGGGTCACTTGTGGATTTTTTTTTTTTTATAAATTTGTCTGTTTAAAATTACATTCAGACCAAGTAAATACAATAAGTTTCTGTTTTTCTTTAGCTGACTAGAATTTATTTTAATAAATAATTTGTTTTATTAGGGTCGTGTGAGAATACATGATTGTCATATAAAAAAAAATCCCAGCTACCCCCCCCCAAAAAAAAAACAACAACAACAAAACAACAAAAATGCATCAAAGATTTATGTTTGCCTTTCTCAATACCAACTCTCACCGATTTTAAACTCGATGGGTCTAAGACGTGGATCCTCTAAGATGTTTAACCGTCTCTTCTTTCTCCAGCAGCGTGCAGGATAGGTATAGAGCTGCCCTGGAGCCACACCTGGGTTCAAAAAAGAACCAGGGTCATTGCAAAAACATCCAAACCTCAACCTTACGACAAAATCACCTGTGTAGCATGATACACTGTACACATAGACACACACCTGGCCCACGATGGGTCTTCTCCATCCATATGTAGCAGTTACTCTGTGCTACGCCTGTTTGGGAGTCGAGAAAAGGCAGGCGCATGGAGCGTTCAGCACAAAGTCGAGCATTATAACTGCGGCAGTGCTCAATGGCATCACGGTAAAACTCCTCACCAAGGCTGGAAAGAATTAAAAAGGGGGAATGTGTTACAACAAACACATGAATCTAAGTATATTTGATTTCAGTGCTCAAAAAACAATATTTATTATTTAAAGGCTCCATGAAATCAAAATGTGAGTTTAATCCATGTGTTTGAAGCATCTATATGCTAGTAAACACTTAAAGATTAACTAATTCATATTTTAGCACATAAATGCATTCAAAATGTAGTCTTTCCCTTCTGGGAAATTAGAGCAAAAAATATTGATGAGTCATGTTGCGCTAAACAAATTTCTGTCCAAGTAACTTCAAGGGGTCTTTAATTTTTCAGCCATCTTTGCAGAGAACGGTTTGTACTGACATGCAGGAGGTAGCCTAAATAAAATTCTTGGCTGGCATCTAATTAGGAAATAAACATCTCATTTTCAGCTCTGTTAGAAACATACCGAATGTGCATTGCAATATACTGTACAGAATCTCACTCATGTGTTAGGAAAAGTTTTAAAACACTGCAGCGTGAAAACAGTGGTATGAATTAATGGTTCATGTGCCAAAAAAGAGCGCACTCAACAGTTCTGTCCTCAAGAGTATGTTTGCGTGCTCAAAACTGGTCAGGACAAAAGTACCAAACAGTGATTTTATTGCTGAGGCTGCACTCAGAAATCTGCTTAGCAAACTGCTATATTTGTAAAACAACTGCAGCAACTGTTATATATTGCTTTACAGATCAGTAGTTGATTTACACTCAAATTTTAATATATGAAAACATATGACTCAACGTTTAATGAGATTTTTTAAAACTTTTGCAGAGGTGGATGGGCGGCTCCTTTGTGAAAAAGAAGTGCACTTGATTGAATCAAATCTTAAAATTATTTTTAAAAAAAACTGTAATTGCATAATATATATACATATGTGACCCTGGACCACAAAACCAGTCTTAAGTCGCTGGGGTATATTTGTAGCAACAGCCAAAAATACATTGTATGGGTCAAAATTATTGATTTTTCTTTTATGACAAAAAATCATTAGGACATTAAAGGGGTCATATGATGCGATTTAAATTTTTCCTTTCTGCAGCTGGGCTGAGTCTCGTCCTGCTGGGAGACGGCATCACAGTATGTTAATGGGCGTAACATTTCCGTCACATGCTTGAGGCATTTGGCCAATCACAACACACTGGATAGCTGGCCAATCAGAGCACACCTCGCTTTTTTAGAACGATGAGCTATGTA
>NW_015557158.1:651555-652263 GCF_001515605.1 Sinocyclocheilus anshuiensis
AACTTAATTTTTGATTAGTAATATGCATTGCTAAGAACTTAATTTGGACAACTTTAAAGGCGATTTTCTCAATATTTAGATTTTTTTGCCCCCTCAGGTTCTAGGTTTTCAAACTTGAATCTCGGCCAAATATTGTCCTATCATAACAAACCATACATCAATGGAAAGCTTATTTATTCAGTATATAAAAGCAGTATATAAAATAAAGCTTATTTATTCAGTGTATAAATTTCAATTTAAAAAAATTGACCCTTATGACTGTCACGCTGCTGCTGCTACTGTGATGGAGCGAGGAGCGAGGAGACGTAGGGAAATTCTTGAAACAGTCTTTATTAATCCAAACCAAAGCAAAGCACATGTAGCAGAGGGGATAGACGAACAATACCGGACGCTAGACATGGAAAAACACAGGGCTTAAGAACTTAGAACCAAACGAGACACACTTGGAATAAATAACATCATAAACATAGGAAACACCCGGGAACAATGAACATAATTACCATGGGAGAAACTGGGTAATGGAAAGCACGTGGGGGAGGAAAACACAAGACACGGAACACAGGACTGACATTACTCCCCCCTCCCGGAAGGCGCATCCACGTGCCACACAATATCCAACGAGAAGGGATTCACGGCAGGCCTCCAGAGCAGTACCCATTCCAGGACCCATGGCGGATCAGGCAGTTCAGGAGGCCATGGCGGAGCAGG
>NW_015557158.1:653334-658996 GCF_001515605.1 Sinocyclocheilus anshuiensis
TGGCGGAGCAAGCAGTGCAGGAGGCCTGACCTCGGCACTCAGCCCGACCTCTACGGATGGATCCCTATAACCCCTCCTCCAAAAAAATCCTTGGGGCAAATATCAACCCCTGAGGCCCTCCGTGGGCCTGACTCGGGAACTGTGGCCCTCCCTGGGCTTGATTTGGGGACTGGAGCCCTCCTAGGGCTGGACATGGGAACTGGTTGGAGCCCTCTCTGGAGCGGACTCAGGGGCTGGAGCCAACACTGGAGCAGACTCAGGGCCTGAAGCCAACACTGGAGCGGACTCAGGGGCTGGAGCCAACACTGGAGCGGACTCAGGGGCTGGGATGAGGGCGGAGAACAGTCTCCTTCTCCTCCTCCTCCTCCTTTGGTTAAGGGTAAATGGAGCGGCCGGCGGGCTTGAGAGTGCCGCGGCCGGTGGCCTCAATTTCCAAGCGGCCGGCAGGCTTGAGAGTGCCGTGGCCCAGGCGTACTCAATGAAGGGGAGATCCCTACGGGCTAGGGCGGAGAACCGAGCGGCTACATCCATAGCCGCGGGGAGAAACAAGAAAACAAAAGTCTTGGAGAACAAAATGGGGAGAAGGGGCGCTGCTTACTTTTGGTCGGTCCGGTCCGGACGGAGAGAGGAGCGAAGGAGCGAGGAGATGTAGAGAAATTCTTGAAACAGTCTTTATTAATCCAAACCAAAGCAAAGCACACGTAGCAGAGTGGATAGATGAACAATACCGGACGCTAGACATGGAAAAACACAGGGCTTAAGAACTTAGAACCAAACGAGACACACCTGGAATCAAATCACATCATAAACATGGGAGAAACTGGGTAATGGAAAGCACGTGGGGGAGGAAAATACAAGACACTGAACACAGGACTGACAATGACTGGATTTGTGGCCCAGTTTCACATATACAACATAATATTAATGAAATAAATGGCCACTTAAGTGTACTTAAAGAGAGTACACTTTCATGATTGTGTTTTAGAAAATGTGCTTTGTACAGTAATAATGTCAAATGAAAAGTTTTACTTTAAAGTACATTATGTATATTTATATCATTATGTTTTAATATTTTATTTGTTTTAGTTTAACATTTTATTGGTTTTAGTTTACCATACATAATATCAGTATATTCAGGCAGTACATTTTAACCATAATTCAAGGACAATAAAAGTAATTATGAAATTATATAGAAAGATGTACATGAGTCCAACTTAAGTGGATCAAAAAAGCATTTTAAAGTTCAACCAATTGCATTTAATATAAATTTAAGCTATAACACATTTAATTAATTGCAGTTAACATGAATTTCAAGTGTCTGAAAACATTACATTCAGCTCAAATTAAGTATATTATTTATTTTACTACTCTTATTATTACTCTATTATTACTCTTTTTAAAAGTATGATGAGTGTACTTCTTTTTCATAAAGTCTCCTTCACTGCGAACACAGTTATGCAGGAAACTCTGCAATTATAGAGTTTAGCTATCATTGTTTAATAGTGCAAAATGCCAAGTGACCAATCAAAATTAAGTATTTCAGAATGAGATGTGTAATAATGTTTGGCAATGCTATAAATCAAAGTGGTATTGAATTTAGTCCAGATATTCTTTTGATTCTGCTCTAGTTTATTCAGCACTGAAGTTTTTCTGCATCTTCTCTCCCATTGTTAACACAAGGAAAGATCAAAAGTGCAGAAATAATTGGGGGATGCTTAAAAAGTCCTGACAATACTCTCCTTAACCCTGCTCTCCCGCGGTTGCCTTTTCTTCCTTCGTTCTTTCTCTGTGCAAACCGGCTGAATAAACTCCCTGCTATGTTATAAGCTATTGTAAAAATTAGCCCTACGGAAGTATTGGTGAGTTCTGGGACATAGTCTCAGTCTCATGCGTCATCGTTTGTTTCATTGTAATCAAAAGCACTGGTCTGCAGGAGTGAGAAATTAAGGAAAACTGCATTATGTAATAATGACCGCATCCCTGAAACAAGCCTGATAACAAATTGACAGAGGCTTGAGGTGATGTAAGTCATGGTGATGATGTAAGTGTAAAACCATTGTGATTGGTGAACTCATTCATTTCTCCTTGCGGGGGAATGGTGAAGAGCCCTGTGGCTCAAGACTAACAACTCAGTCAGGCTGAAATAAATAACCCTCATTTCTCCAAACAAAATGGCGGCCGGAGCAAAACAACATATTTTCAACCTAATTTAGTCCATGTTTGATTTGGGGGCCACATCCTGGTCATTCGGTGTGGGCTGAATCAATCCTCAACATGTGGGCTGAAAAATCACTAAGTGTGCAGGGGCAGTAAATTAAAGTGCATCGAATGTCATGTGCTCAAGTCCACCAGAGGGGAAATATTAAGTCCTTTGGTGAAGTACTGTGGGCTCCATTTAAACAGTCAGCGGCCAGTCTCACACAATGGACCAGGCAATATCTAAAGGTCAGCGAGCGCGAGTAAAAAAACAAAGTTTGGCATCTCCATGACTATGTGAGAAATTTTTCTTCAGAGAAAGTCCTTATCAAATGAGCTTTCAAGACTTCTGTTTTTGAGCAATTTCTGAAAGGCTTTCTGATTGGACTTTGAATGTTTCAAACAGAATACTCCATAATGGGCCTCTCCAACAGGCGAAAAGAGTTGGGGGAAAAACAGCAGTTCCCTCAAGAACTTCCTGAACTGGTGAGATAAGGTGGCTTCTCTGTATGGCATAGCTTGTTTTCATTTACCACAAGCACAATGGAAAAAGCAATCAATTAGATCGGAAATATACACGCGACATGTAGAAGAAAAAATAAATATCGTGGCCACAAATTAAGAATTTGTTCCCATAACTTATTACAGACTTACTAATTCATCCATTCATTTTAGTTAAATATATTGGTCACCCGTCTGCACCAATAGCCTCGTGGTGCTACATACAGCCGACATACAGCGCATCTACGCTCACGGTGACCTGAGTTCAATTCCCGTCTCGAGGTCCTTTGCCGGTTCTGCTCCTCTCTTCACCTAATGCTTTCCTGTCTGCTCTCTACTATCCTGTCTAAATAAAGGCATAAAAGGGCCCATTAATGTAACTTTATATATATAATATATTGTCGCCCAAACATTCTGTCATCATTTACTCACCCGTATGTCATTTCAAACCTGTATGACTTACTTTCTTATTTTGAAAAATGCTGGTACCAATCAGCTTTGGTTCCCATTGATTTCCATTACATTTTGGACCATACAGTGCAAGTCAATGGGAACGGAAACCATTTGGTCCCCAAAATGTTTGGTCACCACAGGTTTGAATTTACATAAGGGTGAGTAAATGATGACAGAATTTTCATTTTTTGTTGGACTATCCCTTTAATTGGATTTGTTGCCAAGTTAAACTCATTAATGAATGTGGGAACAAATTCTAAATTCATGTCCACAATATCTTGATTCTATATCTTGAAAATATATCCGTGAATATGTGAACGCAAATACATGCTGCATATTCAATACTTCCACAAGGGGTGCTATAGCATGCTATTTGCAAAAATGACTTCTGTTGTCAGTTTTCTCCTTCAGATCAACTACTTTCATGGTGGAGCAACTGTTTGAAGAAAATCTTGTTGAGCAAGTTACAGTTACTTAAACTGATAAAGTGTTCCTCAATCGGTTCCTTAAGTCATGATGTCTCAATATTCCTATACTGTTAGTCTGCTTGTGCTGGTGGTTTAATGGTGCGGCCACATTAGGAAAATTTTAGCAAAATTTTGTCCATTGTCAATAGTGTAGCATTGTAGAAATCTCACAAAGAGGTCACTTTTAAACCAAGCAGCTTTGTGTTGGACAATGCTGTGAATTCGTGTGCCTTAAAATCACTGATAAAATCTACATGGGGAAATTTTTTGCCCTCACTCGAAACTCCAGATCGTGTGAATTCCTATTTAAATGACTGGATTATGACTGCAAAATTTCATCAAAGCAATGGTAAATGTGACTGCATCTGTGCTTTGGATATGATACAGTGCCTTGCGAAAGTATTCATACCCCATTCATTTTTTCACATTTTATTATGTTGCTGCCTTATGTTAAACTGCTTTAAATTACTTTTTTTCCACATCAATCTACACTCCATACACCATACTGACAAAGCAAAAACAGACACAACTTCATAAATTTATTAAAAATAAAAAAAAACTGAAATAGGTACATTGCGTAAGTATTCATACCCTTAACTAAATATTTCGCTGAAGCACCTTTACAGTCTCAAGTCTTTTTTGTTTGATGCCGTCTGAGAGTCCTTTAGGTGTTTTTATGCAAAATCCAAGTGTGTGTTCATGTCTTCACTGAGGAGAAGATTGAGTCTAGCCACTCCGACATAAAGCCCAGATCGGTGGAGTGTTGCAGTGATATTTGTCCTTCTCTAGATTTCTCCCTTAGCTAATATAAGAAAAATCAATAGGAGGAAGCAAAATGCCTGAAGCAACCCAACCAGAGTTTGGCTTGTGTGCGGGCAGAGCCGGCCAGGAATGGCATCCACGGGGAAAAGTGTGTATGCCAGTGTGCCATGAGCAAGCGCTCTCACTTCTTTGTGTGTAAAACTATGCTTAGAGGGAGTGAAAGGTCAGTGTGTGTGTCTGTATATGTGTGTTTATGTATGTGATTGTGTGTGTGAATTCGATTTTAGCCTTCAGATAGTTGATGCTGAGTGTTATGATCTCACTTTGATCTAACTGACCAATGAGACAGCATAGCAGAAGGAAAAATGCACGTAGTTTGGTGCCCATTTCTGATTCATATCATACATTTTGTACATGATATAATGGTACTGTAATACAGTGATTTTTGAATATGTACCACATTAGTACCATGAATTTTTTTGAACAACTCTACAGTTCAGAATGTGCAGATACTTTATTTATTGGTTAATCCAGTATAAAAGATACACACATGTAGTTTTATGTTGGGCACTTTCCATCGATGTTTATTATGTTTATGCACGTGATAAATTATATGATATTTTTATCCCCTTACAGAAATTTTTCTTCATTTTTACATTAATAGATATCATACATTAATTTTCTTTTTTTAGACATTATTTAATTTCTTTTTTAAGCCAATTTCCTTGTTGGAATGAAGGACTAGGAGTGCCACTTAAAAATAAAATTAACAAATAAAATTGTTAATTGAAAAAAAATATATATATAAAAAAATAATAATAATTTAAAAATCAAACTGATATATAGACATATTTAAACAGTTTATTTAATTAAGTTTTAAATATGTAGTCAAATGTAGTAACAGTAAATATTACAAATGTCAACAGTATTTTTTTCAATAAAACATTTAAATAGCATTTTGTTTCATAAAGCATTTCTTTAATTGCTAGTCAAGTTAAAAAATGTCATTAGACAATTCACACATGAAAGCAACCTATGAGGTTTTGCTATTAACAGTTAATCATGCTTATTTAATTTGAAAAATAATTTATAAATGTAGTATTTTACATGAATTAAATAATTTAATGAACTAAACATAAAAACAATAAAATGCATTATAGAAATCTAAATATTAATATTATTACTAATCTTAGACTAATATTAATATTATATACAAACTACAAATTATATATCATATTGTATGTGTAATTGTATATATATATATATATATACACACACAATTA
>NW_015557158.1:659141-659481 GCF_001515605.1 Sinocyclocheilus anshuiensis
AATGGTTTTAAGTCAGTTATTTCTATCTTTTGCTGTAGTGTGTCAGTAGGAAATATCAGTTTAGATTTCCAAACATTCATTTGGCCATTAATTTTAATAATCCAGTGAGATTTTTGTCTGACAGCAGCCAGTGCTTCACACAGAGATCTGATCTGGAATGACATGAAGAAACAGAACAAACTGAGACGAAGAACTGAGAAGAAATCCAGAAGAACTGTGGCAATGTCTCCAAGATTACAATTAATTGCAAAATGAGTGTTTGGAAATGTAAACTGATATTTCCTATTGACACACAGCAAAAGATAGAAATAACTGACTTAAAACCATTTTTTAGCTGGTG
>NW_015557158.1:659929-676606 GCF_001515605.1 Sinocyclocheilus anshuiensis
TATATATATATATATATATATATATATACACATATACATAATACATACACACATACATAATAGATTCCTTCTTTTTTTTTAAGTGGCAGTCCTTGGCCTCCATACGTGGCGACCATTGACTTGTCACCACAATGTTGGCAAAACCTGACCAACACAGATAGAATGCAAACAATTTCTTCTCAATAATTTAAAGTAAAAGTGAGTGACTGTTACGTTGACTTGGGCCCAGACTTGAAAGCTTTGGAAGGAAATGGGTAGCGAAAAAGACACAAACGCAAAGCAACTCACCGCTGAGGTTCAATCCAATGCCCCCTCCCCCCTCCGCCTCTTTCTAGTCTGAGCACAGAGCCATCAAGCCCCCCTTCTCCATTCCATCTCCTCAGTCCTGCATGTGCTGCAGGTGGAACAAGTCTGGCTTTCAGTAATAAGTTGACAGCTGTAGAAAATGGCCGCTCTCAGTTTGTTTGCTTTTTTTTTTCCGCAATCTCATTATATTATACTGTGGCGGTGGCCTTGAAAGCTGTGAAACGTGTCTTGCTGGAAGACGAGAGAAAGCCAGCCATATGGAATACAGTCTGAAAGTAGGCTGAACTCTGTGAATTCCAATTTTGTCGATCAACACTGTTCCCTGCAGTTCTCTATGTAATTTAATCACAGTTCCTCATATCATAGGTGACCAGTGTTTGATTGTGAATGACCACCTCTGGATTTCTTTAATAGCTGCAAAGGAGAATTTGGACAAAACCTTTCAGGCCAGCATTAGTGACAAATGGAGTGCAGATCTAATCGGATACATCTGAGGCAATTACTCTTGTATTTTCATTACATTTGAGTTTGGTGCACAGTGTTTTTATATTGGCAGCATATATCAAGGCAAAGGCTAATGAAAGAAAGCATCTAAATTATAATCTACTTTCTTAGAGCTATTTTTAGTAGATTCTGCCCACTTAAGAGACCTTTTTTGCATCTAAAGCTTTTAAAGAGATCTGTCAACATGTAAAATGCTGCAATAAAATGTGTTCGGCTTTGATAACGCATGCTTGATACGATATGAATGCATTCATGTAATAACCACTTACAATTTACACAAAAAAAGACAGGCTGAAACACACACACTAGCTAAACAAAGGAAAACAAGAACCTCAAGAGCAGGGTGCCTTTTCCCCAAACCATAAGAGAAATAAAAAAAAAGATGATTGGAGAGGAGCGCATAGCTTCCAGCATCCACACTGTCACTCCTGTGCAGAGCTCAACTATGACCCTCAAAAATAGAACCTCCAAAATTAGCTCTTCTTCTGTAGCCTATTTAATTTAAACCAGCAAAGAGGCAGAGGGAGATGTTGTCCAAATCTGTCTGAAAACTTACTGGTGTATTCCTCATTATACTCAGTACACTACCAGAGAACTCTACAGTGCCAATTAGTCTCAATTAACAGTTGTCCTTTTGAAAAGTAACAGAGAGCTCCCTCTAGAGGCTGCACTGTGTCAGTAAAGTACCAAACTCCAGTTGAAGAGTCCAGAGGCCTCTCAAGTTATTGAATGCAAACACACACACACACATGCTCGAAAAATCAACCACAATATATTAATTTTAACACAACTTAGTAACAAGAAATTGTCAGTGTATATATAGTGAAACTATCATATGCAATATTCAAATATGGATTAAAAAAGATTACATAGTAATACTGTATGTAACCCAGAAAAGGAGTTAAATACCATCATTTTTATACTAACAACATATTAATATATCTTTCAAAGACACAAACTAGCTCAAAACTCCTGTATTTTGTTTATTATACATTATTGAAGTATTTATATTATTTTTTCAACAATTGGTCAGTGATAGTTGCTTAACCTTCAGAAAATATTAATTGCAATATTGTCTAACAATTAAATAATGTAGCTACAAATAAACTTAAATTTCCCATCAATTAAAGAAACAATATTTGTTTGATAATTTTCCTTAAAATCACTTGCATAAGAGGGTTGAGCTTGTCAAATGTAGTCAATTACAGTTTGTGTAAATGTTGAGAAAATGTAGAGATTATTTACGGTAGAACCTAAATTAATATTAAAGAATGTAATATTTTTTTGTAACAAGGAATAAATTATACTTTAAGTAGTGTAGACAATATTTCGTTTTTTTATTGTTAATAAAATTAGTAATAATTTTATTAATAAATTAGTCATTTTATTACAAAGAACTAAATATCAGTTTAACACATTATACTACAATTATGACATTTTTATTTTATTTTAATTGTTGAATATAGGTAAGGTGGTCGAGACGGTTGACATGGAACTAAGCTAGTTAAAGGTAGGGTAGGCGATTTCTAGAGGCTTGCAATAGCAAGCTAGCTTTAAAAGCATAAGCTCCCACCCTCCCTGCAAATCACTCTCCAAAGCCACGCCTCCTCCAAAACACATGAATGCGCACAGGCAGACCAGATGCTAACCAGCGACACAATGAGAGACGGCGTTGGTGGAGGGTTGAATGCAATGCTGTCAGATTACCTCATGTCTCATTTACCGGTGAGAAAACTTTACAGTACAAAGCGCATAATATTACAATAATAACGTCTTCCATTCTCGCTCGGTCTGCAATAGCTTAATGGAACACGCTGATGATGTATTACGTCTGCGCGAACAGGGTGTGCGGAGGTATGCAAATACATACGCTGACAGGCAGGTAGGACAGCCTATCGTAGTCCTCGGACCGAGGGATATGATTGGACGAACATTTTATGGTCCTACGCCTTCCACAGACAATATAAATACATATAAATACATTTAGACCACTTAACCTTAGTGATTGCTATCAGGATGTGAAGAGACTTTTAACCAGCATAACAAAAAAAATATTTTTGAACCAAATCACCTACCCTGCCTTTAAGCTAGTTCTTTCATGCTAGGTTAATTTTATGTTAGATAATAGTTTAATAGATTTTGGGCTTGAAAGCTTGTTTTTAAAGTCATAAAGTGTGCCATATTCATGGAATGTGCCAGATAATAATTTTAAATCTACTATCTTTACATAAGCTTAAACTCTGCTAACCAAAAAGGCAATGCAGCAGTACTAGATGGTAATACCATGGACTGAATGATTTCCATATTCAAACCAGCAGTCCTGGGTACTTCAAAGAATACTATGGTACTTCTTTATATAAGTGGATCTTGGTGTCACATGTGGGTGTAAAGGACATGCTGAATTGCTGTGGCTGGTACCACTGATGGTGGAGGCTGACTAATATGTTGATGTGGCCCACAGTATTTCCACGAGCTTAGGACTGTTAAGAGAGGATATTGGTATGCCCATCCCCCATCAGTACTGTAGATTACACTTCGCAATAGCAACCTCCTCAAGCACCTCTCCCTTTTCGTCATCCGCCCTGCTACCCCTCCCTCTTCTTTTTCACTAGACTACCCAGTCAAATGATTTATCTCATTTCTTTCTTCATATGCCTCTCTCCCTCTACAGATGTGCTGGTGCATTTCCTCCAGCCTGCTGAAGACTAGCTTACTGAGGACTGAAAGAACTGCAGCACATTAACAGATGCATAGTCAAAACTCAGCCCTGCATTAGCAGAGGCGAAATGTTACATAAACATTTATGAATCTCATCGACTTAAAAGAAAGTGCATGTTGATTATGTTGGACAGTGGATAGCCAGTATTCTAAGAATAAGAGCATGTTTACACAACAGCGATTTTACTAAAAACAGAAAAGTTTTTCCTTTGCAATTTTGAAAAGTTTCGCATACAGATGACACCATTGTCAAAACGATCCCCATTTACACAGAACCGGGAAAACGACTAAAGACACTGTATTATGCATGCCAGGCCAGTAGTTGGCGATGTCACTTGCGCACATACACATAGACTGAACACTTAATATGCATGTGCATGACTTCACCGTTTTCCGTATGCGTTTTTGTAGTTTACATGGAGACATTAAGGGTATCGTTTTCAGAAACATACATCCTGAAACACGTTTTCAAAAGTTTGCGTTTTCAGGCCCCCAAAACACCATTGTTGTGTAAATGAACAGCCAAAATGCATAAAAACATTTCCAGTTTTACTTGAAAATGGTGTCGTGTAAACGCCCCCTTAACATGCAAGTAAAAAATGGTCTCAGAACAATAAGAAAGGAATAGTAATATCAGTATAAATTGAACTTGTCATGTCTGTTGTACAATCTGTTCTGTCACGGATTGTCTTCCGTAAAAAGGTTTAGAGCATAACACGTAACCATTCAGCTGATGGAAATGCTAATTATCGTTAAAATTTCCCAAGTGCTGACACATTCTTTTTTCGTTTAACTTTAGCACATAAATTCTGTATCATTACTTCAGATGTTGCAAAAAACAAGTTTGCTTCATATGAGATGCTTCCGTGTTCCAATATTACTCAGAATTAAATAAAAATACACCTAATTAATGGAAATGCAGTGTATACAAACTTGCTTTAATTAAAATAAATCTTTTACGTAGCATTTATCAACCAGGGCTGCATTTCTCAAACGCATTGTGAGATGAGTTGATCGTACAGACCATTGGTGGCAATGGATCTACGATCTACTTAGGCTTATGATGCTTTTGGGAAACGCAGCCCAGATCTCTGAAAACAACTATTTTATGAGCTGGCGATTTCATATGATGCAATTTGTATGGAAACATACGATTTTTAGGGAAAAAGTAAGCATAAAGGTCTCTAACCCCTAAATCTAAGTCAGCAGGGTGTGAGCTGTGATCGTACGAACAAATGAAATCATACAAATATGAATTAGCCACCAATTCGCCAAAATGTACAATAGTTATGTATAGACATTGTTTTAGCATTTAAATCTTTCAAACACCAACATCTCAAAATCCAGTCAACAACTGATGAATGGAACAAAGTTCCCATCCTATGTTTTTTTTTTTTTTGCTTTTCCGATAATCTGTTATACTTGAATGTATGTCACAATACGAAATCTCTCGCAACTTTAAAGCACTGTTTTTCAGTAATGTTCAAGGATGCATTAAATCTATTTATATTTTATTCAGCTGCCAAAAAGAGAAGACAATCTTTTAAAATGAAGCTAGTATATTATTTCTCCAGAGATGGAGATGGACAATAAAGATGCATTTTTCTTGACTAAAAAGTGTTTCCAAACTTGTTTTTCTCCAGTGATGGAGAAATAATACTTAGGAGGAGAAAATGACATTTATTAGACAACAAGCTGCACATGACATACAAAGCACTAATTGTTTGCTTCACGTTAAAAAGTCACCAAGTGCTGCAAAATGTTGGTATTTAGGTAAGTTCATTAAAGATACCAGCTTAAATGAATTTTTCACAATTCATATGAATTGTAAGTCTATGGTTTTACCCTCAACCACTATCAGTGGAGAATTCATCCTAGTTCACCAAGCACAAAGCCAAGGATGCACAAAGCAGCATGTAATTAGTTCCATATTCATCAGTATCACCTTGGAGAGGAGTTTCAGTTTTAAAAAGTGTCAAAACATCTCATTTGTATGCAGAACCAAATGAGCTATTTGAAACATACTCGCCAAAAGTGTTAATACTGAAGATGCTCAATGAATTTTCAGAGATTGTCTGCTAAAGACACCTGCGTTCACCGTGGACCGCGATGCTTGCAAACACCCTCGTTCAAATGGAATACCCAGGATCCTTCATTGCAGTAGAGAACCATATATCCTCAGAGGCATTTGTCTGCTATATTGAATTGCCCTGCTGTGTTTGCTGGCACAGGCTATGTGTTCACATAAATCGTTGCCTGTGGTGTAACATGGACCTGATGTCCTGCCGCATGTAACACTGCTTGAAAAGACTGCAGGACTGACAGGGATGCTTACAGGTGCACTTGTACGGTTATTTTAGTTGGGCAAAATCCCAATGCTTATTATTCTTTATATTATATATCACATTCGCACTGCATAAAATACATATTTGGGGACCTATCACCTCATTTGTGAGCATTCACACACTGTATACTCTGGAAATTGCCCTCCACCTTGCACTACTTGCGTTATGCTCTTCACAGATCACATTTAAGCCTTTATGTTCCCCTCTTGGCAATTTATAGTTTCCTTTAACCGAGTATTCCTATGGATCTCCAGTGAAAATATCTAGTGGGACAGTTTGTCTAGTAGAGAGATGAATATTTCGACCCTCTGCACTTTAATAGTATCTGAAATCTGGAGAGAGGATCTATCCACCTAATAACAGAGAAAGAAGAACAGCTATAAATCCCCTCTGATGGACCCACATTTAGCAGTGGACCATGCCATGCACTGCTCTTCTGCTCCAAATGCATGTTCTGATTCATTCTGACACACACACTAGCACTCAGCACAAAGTACACACAGTCTTACCGGGCCGAAGATGCCCATGAACATGCACGTTCTAGATACTAAGAGTGAACAACGCACAAAAAATGCAGTGGACATTTAATGTTGACACCTTGATGGATGCAGATGTCCACCTTCCAATTCAAAAGGAGTGAGGGATATTTTTTGTTTGGATATTGAACACTGTAATACTATAATCTGCTAAAGGCAGTACTAGGCACAATCATTATTTGTTTAAAGCGCTGCCCTATAGGCGATCTCATTTCAGGCCAGCCTCTGATTGCATTATGCCGTAAAACCCTGCAGACCACCAGTTCAACATATCAGTGAGATCGAAAAAACAAAGTCCTTCTCAATCAAGCAATGCTTTTGTAAGAAGAAGATACCTCAAATAGCGTGGCTTTGTTGAGGAGAGGTGTGATATTACTTTTCAAAGTCATAGGACTTACAATTTTCACCTGGCAGATGATAAATTGGGTGAAAAAAAAATCCCATAGATTTACACTGATAGAAGGACACAAACCATACCTAAGGTCCAGAATAGGGATGCTCATATTGACCATTTAGCCGTTAACCGAAAGTAAGAAAAGTATGCTGCATGGTAAAAGAAAAAAAATCCTATACATATTTGTTGACTCATGGGAGCATGTCGACACGTGCAACGTACCTACAGACATATTTCGATGAGCAAGCACCTGCTTCACCTTCATTTAGTTAACTGATTTAGTATACGAAACACAATGGCGAGTGGCAATATTGGATAAATGAGTGAATGTATTCAATTTCTGATTCTGGATTATACGCTCCCCTTATAATCACTGGAAAGCTGTCACTCATCTTACTGTAGTTCATCACAATCTCACAAAGTTAACAGAGTAATCAAAGAACCTTACACTGCACAATTGATCTCTTATTTACATCATGTCTACACTTTCTTTGTTGTAATGAGAGAATTCGCGAAGGTGTAGAGCTCAGCAGCACTGAACAGAACACCTGAGTTTTGAGTGGTGAGAGGATTGTAACTTATCCACCTCTGATTGGCCACTGCATTCATGAAATCAACAGATATGATTGGCTACATATGACCAGCTGATGAAAAGTCCTGAACTGCAGATTGATGGGATTTTTGTGATGGCATGATGGTGTTATTTGCCGCGGGTTTAACAGTTAACAGGCAGCACTCCTGTCGACACATTACTTAAAAAAAAACAACAAAAAAAACAGACACGATGTGCACTGAGGTAGACCTGCTATTTATTTTTATGTCTGACAGAAAAAACAAGACTATGCCGGTAAGCGTATAGAAGGATTTAGTGTGTGTTTTTGTTTTGTCTTAATCTTAATTTGTTACATTTGTTAATTATTTAAGTGATATGTATTTAGTGTAGGCCTATTTATTTATTCTTTTTTATATATAATATTTTATTCAGTTTTTCTCTGTTCTCAGAAGCGCTGCAGGTGCGTGATAGTTTGAGGATGTGTGAATCCAGGTTTTTTTGTTGCTCTGTTGCTTTGTATGCTGCTGTTTGCATGTTAAAATAAACTTGTGAAAAATATTTGTTTGTATTTTTAATATATCACAGATACTTGTCCATTCTATTTTTAGTTAATACGAATTTATTATTCTAATTTTATCAGTTATTGGTTAATGATCGGATAACAAGCAGCAGTTGTCAGTCAGGACAATTCACCGAAATGAGCATCTCTAGTCCAGACTCCAGAATATTATAGAGGTTTGAGGGTGTGCATTTCTGACTTGAGCTTGTAAGCAACCAATAAGAACACCCTAGCAAAGAGTGGTGGGAATAAGTGATATAAGTGATATATTAATATATGGGTCTAATGAATCAAACCTTGGTTTAATTAAAAAAATAATAATATTTTTACTGTACACAGCACTTACCAGCTAGATCTCATGAGAAAATGTAACTATTTTACAATATAGCGTTTTCATATGTATAGCATGTGGTTTGTATGCAAACAGGGTTGGGAGTTACAGTTACAAATTACTTCATTAAAAATGTATTTAGTAACGTAATCCAAGTACCACAATATGAAAGTAATGTAATCTGATTACAAAATAACTGAAATTTTTAGACATGAAAACATTTTTCCCAGCAGCGTCTCATCCCGCGTTTGAGGAGAATAATTGTAGACGGGTGTTATTTGCGCACGCACCAGCAGGTGGCTCACGTGACTCAGATCATATGTAAATAGTTACGAATGCCATGAGAGTTTGTTGGCATTTACTCAAAATTCACAAAAAAAAAACAAAAGTAAAACATAAAACAGTTTACTATCGATTGATGCATCTGTTGATTGAATTTGCAACTGACAAAAAGCAAGATAAACACTTTTGTTAACTGGCGACATGGATAATATCAATGGCGATAATTTCAACATTGCCAAATATTGGCCTGTTAATCAATGGCATATCTCACAATCTGGGCCACATTGTATAGGCTAATAATAATATTGTGATTTTTTTATTTTTTATTTTATGGTTATCCAAAATTGTTGTATATTGAGTTTGGATGAATAAAAAAATATGAATAAAAAATAAATGAATAAAAAATAAATAAAATAAGCAAGACTTCTTGACTTCTTGGGGAAGTCGTGGCCTAATGGTTAGAGAGTCGGACTCTAATACAATAAAATCATATGTTTATGTGTGCAAGCCTCTGCTGTTTTTTTTTGTTTTTGTTTTTTTGCTATAGGACAGTATAGACAAACAGGAAGCAAAGTGCTAGAGAAAGGGGATGGGATTGGGAAAGGTCCTCAAGTCAGGACCCAAACTCGGGTTGCCCAAAATGCAATATTTTGGAGTGCTGCCCATGTGGCTATCGGCATCAACAATTATTTCCGTTTTTGAGCTTACACACCAAAGGGTTCTCTATTTACAAATTTAGGCGCAAACATCTCTCGGCTTCTTGCTGGTCTTTAAAAAATGTATTATAAAAATACAAAATAATGATTCATGGACTCGGGTTGCCCAAACTCGGGTTGCCCATGTGGCTATCGGCATCAACAATTATTTCCGTTTTTGAGCTTACACACCAAAGGGTTCTCTATTTACAAATTTAGGCGCAAACATCTCTCGGCTTCTTGCTGGTCTTTAAAAAATGTATTATAAAAATACAAAATAATGATTCATGGTGTATCAATATAGTATCATGACTTAAAAACCATGTTTTCTTGTGAAATTGCATGAGAATTCTAATGTCCAGACATTTTTGCATGGCCAAAGCTTCTATTCTCCAAACTACTTTACTCAGATGTTCACACTGACGAGACTGAGTCATCAGCAAGCGACACCCTCCCTCTGTCTTCTTCAGTCCACATCTGATGATCTTCCCACAAGGTGTCTCACCTCCCGAAAAAGAGTGAAAGTGAGGACACCACGCTTCTCTAACCTTCTAAACAACTTTTAAGTTCAAGAGCAACACCACAGAACACTACATATAGAATATAGATGCTAGCAGCGCACTATAAGATGCCTGCGCAACAGCGTGATGACTGACAGTGAGTTAGGTAGCTTTGGAGAAATAGGTCATAGAGCTAAAAATACCTATCTGTGTCTCTCTCTCTCCTCTTGAAGACAAAGAGTCTCTCTGGAAAAAAAAAGTGAGTGAGTGAGTGAGTGAAATGAAGAGAACAGCCCACCAGTCTCAGAAGAATAGAAATGCCTTTATAGAATTGCGGCCGCTTATGCAAACAAACATTAAAAAGGGCCTGAGTATAGAGATGGGGAGGAAGGGTCTAGAACCGGTGACAGTCTTCGGCTTAAGAGCGACAGTGTGAAGAATTATAGAGATCTCATTTTTCTCAGATCAGCGAGGCAAAGTGGAATAACTATCCAAGAAGTCTGTATTCCGCATCCTACGAGATGACTGGAAGAGACAGGACACCATCACTTTAGGAGATTGAGAGAGATAGTCGAAGATAGAGGAAAAATAGAGACAGTAAGTGCACCTGAGTAATAACTAGAGAGATGTGAGGACCAGTGGAGGAAGAGAGACTGAACAAAGAGAAATACGCAGCGAGAACAGTGGGAAACTAATCCAAAGATTCCCAATGAAATGCCATCGTTTTGGTGAAGGCATGCCAGTTAGCAGATAATCAGCAATCAAGGCAGGCATAATTTAATCACCATCTCTTAAAAATAAGTGATTTATAAAAGCCAGTAATGTAAATTAGATTGGCTCCTCAACTGATATCTCCTCATGGCTCCAGAAGTACTGCACTTTAACTGGGTTCTTTGAAGAGGGTTATTGAAGAGCGTAACATCACAGTAATTCAGACGCTGATTGCAGCCCCTCTTTCTGTTCATTCACGTTCCTCATGCAAATATCTCAAATGCACAGAGAAGCACACCTGACCTCGAATATGACTAAAAACATCCATCCACAGTCAACAACAAAGTTCACCGCTCAGGGAAATTGATCGAACCAAAGAGAACCCAGTAAGATATTGCAGGAGTTGTCATGTATAAGTTACTTACATGAGTCTCTGAGTCAAAACTGTGGATTTAGATTTATTCCTTTACAGAAAAGTATTAGATAGTGCTACTAAGTTTAATCAATCACTGAATGGCTACAATATTAAAGTACAATCGTATTTACAACACTTTACAACTAGGTCCCGTTAGTTAATGCAGTAACTAACATTAACCAACAATGAGTAATAATACATTTATTACAGTATTTATTTATCTGAGTCTAGCTCTAACTCTCCCGGCATTGGTTTCGTCAATGGCTTCCATTCAGAAAGATCATGTGAGGTACATACTACATAGGATAGGGCTTAAGCTATATTTGCTGCACATAAGTCCATACACACTTAATTTGTCAAGTCATATTTTTACAAAATATTTGACTGAATTCAAATTCTCAAAGCTGTTCGTTTAAGTTTGAGTAAGTTGTATTGCAGCGCAATAGTAACCAACTGCCGAATGTTATTTCACCAATATTACTCTCGTTTGTTGTTTTTTTTATACATTGTAAGTTATTCAAATGCTATAATTTGTCATAAGGTAAGAGTTCCTTACCTCATAAAACCTTGCATCCTGTCTGACTCTGAACTTCCATTCACAAAGCTGAAATAATATGAATAATAATTAATAATTTATGTAGTCAAATGTTTGGCAGCAGTGCCCAGTGTAGTCACAGATTATTAGACAATCAAGTTGGTAACCTTTGTTATTTAAGTTTAAAAATTAGACAAATAACATTCCACAAGCTCTGTAATTTGGCCTGGTTGTGGTTTTAGTTGTTGTTTTTTTTCTCCAAACGTAACTAATACACTAAATAAAACGTCCCAGAAACGCATTTTCGGTTTGTTTAGTTTTTGTTAACGTATAATTTTACATATGCCTAAATATATATAATTTTTAGTTTGGTTTGGGGAACGTTTTTTGAAACCGCTCTACATGGATGTTACCAGCAACTGCAACCAAAATACAACGTTGTGGAGACGTTTCAAGCTTGCTGGGTCCAGGTGGCCAGTCGTGGAAGTTAGCCTACTGGAGAGAGATGCAACCTCCCGGGACAAGTGCAATGTCCTCTTCATCAGATGTAAAAGCTACACTCACATATTCATGCCAAACACAAACACGTCTCCCCATTCGGAAGGTCTCCGTCTCTAGCAGACGAATGTAAAGCAATTGTTGGCACTGAGCCCGTGTGGCGTCTGCGTGCCGTACGCCGAAAAAAATGTGTCAGTGTGCACAAAGGAAACTAAAGGAAACTTCACAGAATGTGCACTGCTGCAACGGCGCATAAGAGATATCAGATGTTACACACCACTAAAATGTCATGTTTTAACATGCATTTGCTTCAGAAATAACATAAAGAATTCATTTCCACGATGCATGTCATTTGTACAAACGAATGTATGTGATCAGCGCGTGCAATGTAACCACTGAAAAATTGTAACATTTTCCAGCTCTGTCAGTTTTGCATCTAAATCCTCTGACAGACAGTATGCCAGTTCATTTTGTTTGACATCATATTATGCAAAAGCAAAAAGGTTCAAGTATCATCTTTTATCTTAAACTCTCCCGATTCCAATACCAACAACTGTAATTGATCAATACTGACCAGGGACGCCGGGTCAACATTCTCAACATTCCTCCATATCACTGTGCATATGCAGAAATGACACCCGAGACACTGCACTTTATAACATGCCATATTTGCCCAGATGACAAAATGTCGCCGCATGCAGTATGATTTATTGCATTTCAACATGCATTCGTAGTTTAAACCTCGCCGGCATTTTATACTTTTAAAGATGTTTGTATATTTGTGAATTAGAACGAACGCTGTGTGTTGCATGACATGTATTCCATAAAGCATGAAAATATAAATATTTTTACTTACGATTTCAGAGGATTTTGGACCACTGTGGCCATTTTGATATAGAATGATACAATGTAAGACTGCAGATCCCCGGTATTGTACATGTAATATAGCAGCAATTTCAATTTCATTCATTCTCTGGGGCTGCGGCTGGATCGGCCAGCCAATAGGAGCACGACTGGCTGACGGTCTGTGCGGGGAAATGTAGTTTTTATCCCTTGATGGCTTCTGGAGTCAGAGGCGCGTGTACTACAAGTAGCACAATGCACTGCGGTTAACTGTATACTAGTCCCGCCTTGATTTTGTTTGGGCAAGCCAAAACATCTACTGTAAATTCAAGGTTGGATTGCTGGACTGTCTGTCAGTATTTTTGCTCTCATGTTGGTATAGTTTCTTTAATTCGTAGAGAATTGGAAATATTTTTAGAGAGCGATGGGCAGCTATGAAGAGCTAGTCAATATTTATTTTCTTAATATGCATATTATATCTATTAGAGATAATCCGAGCATATTTCGGTAGGCAGTGATCAAAATTATTATTGCATAGCTTTATTCTCTTATATATATTTGCGCTGCATATTTCCATCGTCTTCTGTTGAGTTTATACTGAGCTAATAATATTTTTCATCTTCTAAATCTAACCCTCAAACAACATTTTCTGCATTTTTATATTTTCATTAATACATTATTTTCTATTTCTTATAAAACATTTTTTTCTACAGCCTGGCCTTAAAACATGCTAAACACGTGTAATATTAGTAGACAATAGCAACAAAGTAATTCTCCTACGTGTTTTTATTCTGCTTATGCAATGAGAAACATGTAGATCTAAATATTGTCAATATTGTCAAATATCAGCCAGACTGACCTCTAATAGAAATGGGATGACTATAAAGGGCTCTTCAGTCCAGTTAACTGCAATGGCGCCACTTTGAAGGCATTCTGTGACATGTGATATTTATAGATCCCTGCTAACAAATATTTAATGAACCTTTGCAAGCTCTATGGAATGACTCTGAATCAAAATGTCCTGTTAATGCCGAATTGGTGCATTTTAGGGGATTTTAGAGTTGAGCTCATCTTCAATTTAAGATATTGCACTGCAATACATTCTAAAACTAGAATTAAACATCAGTTCTATTCTGTTAGCACCTGCCAACAAAGTTTTTACCAATTTTGCAAAACTTTGATTTCCTAATCATACAATAATGAGCTCATGTGAGAGCTTTGTATCACGGAGACTTGTTTTTATTGATCTGGATACTACAGGATAAACTTCTGCATTTTGCACACAGACTGCTGAAAGAATAGCCACAGAATAGCCACTAGAGGGCGTCAAAATGCTCAATAATCCACAATGAAAGCGGCTGATAGAGCAGCAACAGCGCCCTCTTGAGTTCAGCTAGAAAACCAAGCAACGCCTGCAGAACAGTAGTAGCAGGTAACTTTAGTAGTCCTGGGACAGTTGTAGTCCAATTAACTAGCTTTCCAGAGAGCTGTGATGGTGTGAAATCACGATGTCTGAAATGCTGCTGAAAGATATGGAAGAGGTTTCTCTCGGGCCTGTTCAAATGGACGAGCAGAAGGAAAATGGACGGAGTTTTCTCCTGGTGGACGAAAACGAAAGCTTGCAGGTTTGTTCTTGTTAGCTTCTGTGTTAGCGGTCGAGCTATTAGGTAAACATGTTTCGTCTTAGTTGTTTTGATAGGTGTTTGGCAGTTCACCAGCATGCTGGTAACTAATTGTAGTGTGTGAAAAATAAATAATATACAGATAAACCAAGCCTGAACTGATAGTATTAGTGAATCACACGGAAGAGCTGTCTTTTGACAACATTTAGGATTCTCACTCACTAGCCATTGATCATCAGAGATTATATCAAGGGTTTGTGTAGTTCAGGTCTTTTTTTTTGTCACGTACATTCATGATCTCAGGTCTGTGTGCTGCAGCAGGCCCATGTGCTACAGCAGATGATGCATCTGTCAACACAGTCTATCCTAGTGTGATTTACAGACATTAAACGATCTCAGTACTGTATGCTGCTGTTATGTCATGGCTCTAACGTGTTATTCTGATGTACTTTAGTAATACCATGGTATACAAATATAGCAGTCATTCCATGTTATCTATTAGCTGGACAACCTTAATAGAGAGTCAACAGTGACAGTGTCGTTTTGGAGAGTTTATAGTGTTTTCAGGAACCAGCCTGAAAGTGATCAGTTGCTGTCACTGTGATAGATTGTTACTGTAAATTAAGCTTCTTTATGCACTTAGTCTTTTGTTGTTTCAAACCCGTATGACTTTATTTCTTCAGTGGCACACAAAGGCAGGGTGACTCATTCGTCATTCATGATAACATAATTGTCATTTTTGGGTGATCGGTCCCTTTAAGATGCTTACAAATGGCGATAGACAGACAATCAGACAGACAGGTGGGACAG
The DNA here is from genome assembly GCF_001515605.1 of Sinocyclocheilus anshuiensis. Classification (NCBI taxonomy): domain Eukaryota; kingdom Metazoa; phylum Chordata; class Actinopteri; order Cypriniformes; family Cyprinidae; genus Sinocyclocheilus; species Sinocyclocheilus anshuiensis. The sequence continues at coordinate 675,087 of NW_015557158.1, forward strand.
GCATCCGAGAGAAACCATTAACACAGAATTCTGCAAACTCATTCTGAATTTACATACAAATTCGAGTCTCATAGAATTGCTACGTTTGAAGCTAAGAACTGGACCCCTCAGTATTATGTGTATGTATGTAGACATTTAAGTGATCTTCTGATAAACACTGTGATCTCCAGCTGTTAACAAATTTTTGTTATATTGGTCTAATTGGTTACATTGTCTAAGTCATGTGATGACATATTGTTCTATTTTTTGCATATATTCCAAGCTTTGGCAATATTGAATTGCATTTAAATTAATTGGTAGACAGACATACTGATTGATTGGCAGATAGATGGATGGATGGATGGATGGATGGACAGACAGATTTTTAGATAGATGGATAGATAAACACATCAATAGATTGATGCATAGATAAATAGACAGATATAGATAGACATTCATCTAGATAGTGACACTTTCTCTCTCCCAGGTGAAGAACGAAGCTCAGTTTTTGCAAAAGTTGGGCTGCAGCGCCGCGCAAGGAGTCAAAGTGCTTTCCATCTTTGGCAACACGGGCGACGGCAAGTCTCACACTCTCAATCACGTGCTTTTCGATGGCGAGGAGGTATTCGCCACGTCTCCTTCTCCATCCTCATGCACGGTGGGCGTATGGGCCGCTTACGAGCCACGCCTGAACCTGATCGTGCTGGACACGGAGGGCCTGCTCGGTGCCGCCAGTCAGCAGAACCGCCGGATGCGTCTGCTGCTGAAGGTTCTGGCCGTATCAGACGTGGCCATCTACCGCACGCGGACCGAGAGGCTGCACAACGACATGTTCCAGTTCCTCGGCAGCGCGTCGGCCGCTTACCTGAAGCACTTCACGCCTGAACTCCGCGCTCTGTCTAGCCGCTGCGGGCTGGACGTGCCGCTCTCCAGCCTGGGACCTGCTGTTATAGTTTTCCAGGAGACTTTTCGCACTCAGCTGCTAGGCCAGGGTAAGTCAGAGCAAGCAGACTTTCACTGTTTACAAGGCCTGCAGTGTTTATCAAAATTAATACAGCATTTTTCTGATACATGTTGTTGCCAAAGGCTGTTGTATGACTAGCCTGGGGCAAAGGGATTGCTGTTTAAACTTGGGTCTGCACACCCTCATGGGGCCTAAACACATAGCCAGGGGGGTCTTTGAAAAAGTCCTGAATTTCAGACTAGTGGAGAATCCCACAGGAAAAATGCAAGTTGTCAGTCAAACCAGGCTTTATTTCAAGCTCAATTGTTTCATCATACCTTCTTTTATTTCTGTCTGCTTAGTGATGAGAATTTCAATTTTTTTCATTGTCTCTCTGTAGTCAAATGACAAAACTTTAGAGAGATTTAATTGGAGTCTGTAATACATGGGCTATTAACACAATGATAATTTTTATCTGTTATTTTAATCAAAAATACATAAAAAAATGTAATGCATACAAACAAAGACTTAAATGCAAGATGAGCATGCTTTTAATTTTTGAATTAAAATTTCTTTTGAGCTGTCCTGATATAATAAT
>NW_015557158.1:678011-691674 GCF_001515605.1 Sinocyclocheilus anshuiensis
TGCAGTGTTTATCAAAATGAATACCACATTTTTCTGATACATGTTGTTGCCGAAGGCTGTTGTATGACTAGCCTGGGGCAAAGGGATTGCTGTTTAAACTTGGGTCTGCACACCCTCATGGGGCCTAAACACATAGCCAGGGGGGTCTTTGAAAAAGTCCTGAATTTCAGACTAGTGGAGAATCCCACAGGAAAAATGCAAGTTGTCAGTCAAACCAGGCTTTATTTCAAGCTCAATTGTTTCATCATACCTTCTTTTATTTCTGTCTGCTTAGTGATGAGAATTTCAATTTTTTTCATTGTCTCTCTGTAGTCAAATGACAAAACTTTAGAGAGATTTAATTGGAGTCTGTAATACATGGGCTATTAACACAATGATAATTTTTATCTGTTATTTTAATCAAAAATACATAAAAAAATGTAATGCATACAAACAAAGACTTAAATGCAAGATGAGCATGCTTTTAATTTTTGAATTAAAATTTCTTTTGAGCTGTCCTGATATAATAATGAGAAAAATTCCTCTTTAAAAGAATGAAATTCATTCAAATAAAACCTTCAATTGTTGGACATAATCTTTTATGATTATTTTTTAGAAAAAAAAAATATTTTACTACTTCACTGCTTTAATAAATCATTTGAAAGAAAGTAATGTGATGCATTCAACTTGACAGAAAAGAAAATATATATTTAAAAAAAATAAATAAATAAACAGGAATTATATCCTAAGACCCCTGCAGACCTTCATGACTGTGTCAAGGTAAAAAATAATAAAACTGAAAAAAAAAAGAATTAATAATTTATTATATTTTATACAAAAAAATACTGTTAAATATTTAAAAACTTTTAACAAATAAATTGTGCACTCGCATGTATTCAAAGTGTATTCAAAATGTTTTTACTGTTTACTTACTGGTTAGAAGTTACATATTTAAGTTTCGTAATTAAACGTTCACTTTTCTTGAATATGGTATAAACGTTTTTAAAATCTTATGAAACCAAGGTGATGATAATATCTAAAGAGATAAAGATATTACGTAAGATATAATATAATATTGCATCTTCAGGTTCCTTATTGCTTCTATAAAAGATTGCTAAACAATAAAAATGTATTAGTAGGACACATTTTCAAAGAAATAAAAATCTTTTTTAAATCATCTGTTCAAAAGAAAATCAAAACAATGGAGGTATCTTAACGGTGAAGGAACTAGTTATCTAACACAGATTGCAGGAAAATCCCAAGGCAGGAGTGTAACCAAGATCACAATACTGCTCTATTATAATTATGCCCTTGGGTAAACTCCAGTGTTACGTCCTATGAGTGTCTAGGGGTTGTTTTCCAGAACATAACAATATTGAATGGTTGAAGAGCATTTGTCTGGGCCCTGCCACAGCACCACAACAACAACAAGATCTTTTTAACAAATTTATTACAGGCTAGTAAAGTGTAGCCAGGTTTCTTTTGAACAGGAAGTATAAATTAGGAGGGGAACAGAGGCTTCAGGAGGGGACAAGGCCAAAACAACAAACAAAAGTTCAGTCTAACTAGGGAGTTAAGTACTTACTAAATCTCTCAAAGAAAAAGAAAATCAACAACAGAATGTACGCTCACTCCCTGTCTAGCCACAAAACAGGAGGAAACTGGGGTGTATGAAAATGAAATGGCGCCCGCCTCCCTACAATTCCCAATCATAACTTGCAACAAAAACAAACAATCAGACGAATAACAGTTTTAGGAAAATAATAGTTTACGGCACTCGGTCACAACAGAGCAACAGGACTCTTAGCTTACGTCTAGCAGGACTAAGGAATTCACTAGAGAACAAGCAACTAGAGCATCAGCATTTTAAACCAAAGAGTTAAAATGTTAACAACCATGCAGATCCCCAACAGATGCATCACAGTTTCGACAAACTGGACCGGGCAGGACACAGATCATGCTCTGGAGAAGGATTCTCCTTGGTTGAGAGTTGTGCTCTGCTTTTATGCTGCCTCCCTCCTGGTTGGTAAGCAGGTGCAGCTGGGGGAGCAATCAGGCCACCTGCCAGAGTGGAGAGTGGGAGGAGCCAGCGGAGAGCAGGAGACACGCACATAACAACAGAAGGAAACACACAGTATCCTAAAGTCATGACAGAACTATACGTCTTTGTGACGTAACACCAGGTTTTAAGCATACTGTAAATCATGGCACATGAAAAGTGTTGTATAAATCACACAAAAAAAAAGCTTTAAATGTCTGTAAAAGTTCCTTCATCTTTTTTTATTTTGAAACGATTGAATTAGTGCCATCCAATGAAGTGTGTCAGGCTAGAGAAATATGGGTTTGTTTTCTTATCCAGATGGCTCTGTCCTGGGGCAAGCAGACACACTGCTGCAAAAGCGCTTCCATGACTTGGGCCAGAGCACAGACGCCTTCAGCTCCGTTCAGTACATGGGAACCCAAACCATCACTCCCCCCACAGACTACTCGCAGTTACTGCAGATAGTCAATCAGCAGGTGAACAACACATCCCAGCGAGCCCCGCGCCAGCCTGCCATTGTGTTCAGTGCATTGCAGGTACAGTAGCTGTAGTAGTAGTACTGTGTGTGTGTAAATAGACCCCAAAAAGAATTTAGACATTAAAAGCATTCATATTTGGTTCGATATTTTGTATCTAATGCAATTAGAATAAATTCATGTATTTAAAGGAATAGTTCAACTGAAAAATGAAAATGTCATCATCGTTTACTCATTCTCATGTCATTCCAAACCTGAGTTTATTTCCTCTGTGGGACACAAAAGGAGAAGTTTAGCAGAATGTTCACAATGCTCTTTTCCATACATTGAAAGTGAAGGGTGACCAGGGACTGTCAAGTTCCAAAAATAACTTAAAGTGCCGTAAAAGTGGTTCATTTGACTCTGTCTCTTTAAATATACATACACAATCATTCAAAAGTTTTAGGTAAGTATGATTTATTTTTTACATATACATTTATAAATGTGTACATTTATTCAGCAAGATTACGTTAAATTGATGAACATTTAAATAATAACAAAAATAGTGGCTTTTAAGTTGTTACAAAAGATTTCTATTTTAAATAAATGATATTCTTTGGAACTTTCTGCTAATGAAAAAAAAATGTATCACAGTTTCCAAAAAAAATATTAGGCAGCACGATTGTTTTCGACACTGATAATAATTTTTCTTGAGCACCAGGGTTATTATAGTTAATTAAAACTAAAACCATAAAACATTTAGTTTATCTTGATGCACTAAAATAATTCAATCTAAGGTAAAAAGGTAAAACTTGAACTAAATTTAAAACGAAAACAAAATATAAAAATAAAAACTAATTCAAAATATTAATAAAACGTGTATCTAAAATAACGCACTTAAGCACCAAATCAGCATATTAGAATGTTTTCTGAAGGATTGTGTGAAAGCCTGGTGTAATGATTGCTAAAAATTCAGCTTTTCCATCATAGGAAAATTTTTTATTTTAAAATATATTAAAATAGATAACTATTATTTTAAATTGTAATAATATTTCACAATATGACTGTTTCTACCATATTTTAAATCAAATAAATGCAGCCTTGTTGAACATAAGTGACTTCTTTTTAAAGACATCTTACTAATCCCAAACCTTTGAACGGTAGTGAATTTAAGTGTCCTAAACTAATTTTCGTGGTTAGTGTATGCATGTATGTGTTCACCTTTGTCCACTGAGCATGTTTCTGAAACTGGACTTCACTGCTCTGCTCTCTCTCAGGCCTTGAGCGACAGGTTCTGTGGCGAGATCTCAGATGACAAAATCAGCATATGCTCCTTCTTTCCTGATGAATATTTCACTTGCCCATCAGTCTGTCTCAGCTGCAAGTAAGTCCACACAGGCATAATGCTTCAAGCTATAGATTGAGTGGCCTTTTTTTTATAATTGCTGGTTGTGTTGAATGCACAGATGCATTATGTTTGATGCATAATAAATTAAGAAAATTGCTGCATTGTCACACATCAGACTCCTATTTCATCACATCAGCACCAAGCCACTTCATAATTTCATGATTTGGCAGTTAATAAAGTGTGTGTGTGTGTGTGTGTGTGTGTGTGTGTGTGTGTGTGTGTGCGTGTGTGTACCTGTTTTTCTATTCTGGTGGGGACTTAAACCTGAATACACACAGACTCATGGGGACTTGTGTCACGGTGGGGACCTAAATTGAGGTCCCCACGGGTAAACAAGCTAATAAATCACACAGAATTAAGTTTTTTGAAAATCTAAAAGTGCAGAAAGTTTCCTGTAAGGGGTAGGTTTAGGTGTAGGGTTGGTGTAGGGCAATAGAAAATATGGTTTGTACAGTAGAAAAAGCATTACGCCTATGGAGAGTCCCCACAAGGATAGCAAACCAGACGTGTGTGTGTGTGAGATTTAAAAGAGCAGTACTCTTAAAGAATACTTAAGAACTAGCTAATCATAACTAACCTCTCCAAAATCCCATGGCTTTAGTGTTCGGTGTAAGAACGGCATGAACCACCAGAAAGACAGGGTCCCACACATGGCTGATGGATTATGCCAGTATGCCCACCAATACAACAATAAAGTTATCATTTGTAAGGTAAAAACTCACTGTCATGGCCAGTTCTTAAGGTCAAGATTAATGTGTTTTGTTTTGTATTATTTAGTTTAGTGTTTTATTCCGTTTTTATTTTGATTAGTTTTTGTTTTAGTTTGTGCTTTTATAATTTATTTATTTTTTTTATAGGTGGGGCCCCAAATAAAGTTTTAGTTTTATTTATTTAAATTTTTTACTTTTTTATTACTTACATTTTTTTATTAGTTGTTTCTTGTGTTTTTATTTTTTGTGTGTGTTTGTAAGTATTTTGTTTATATTAATTTTTTTATTTTTATTGAAGCTACTCCTAAATATAATGTAGAAACTTTAAAATGCCCCTTTTATGCCATTTTTAAGGTTCCTAATATTGTTTTGGGTCTCCTACGATAGGATTACATGCATGCAAGGTCAAAAAATGCTTTTGTTTTCTCAAAATATGCATTTAATATCACCTCATTTTCTAGCGATTCTCAAATCACTCGTTCGAAGAAGTTCTAAGATTCAGTCTCTCTAAACACCCTCCTTTCCGTGAGCCTACTCTGCTCTGATTGGTCAGATGACCCAGTCTGTTGTGATTGGTCTACCGCATACAGCGCGTCACGATACGCCCAATGCCATAGTTCTGTATTTTGAACATTTGATAGAAAATATAAACATCAATTGTCAGTAAAATGACGTGTTTGTGGGCGGGGTCAAGTTGTTAGAGGCCGGCCAATGTAGAACATAGGTGGGAATTATGCAAATATGTTGATTCGAATTACTGACAACTCGTTTAGGCTGTACAGAGTAGATTCTTTATTTTGGGAGACAATAACTTTATTTATCGTGCACTTTCGGCTTTACAACTTTGCAGATCGTTTACATTCACAATCATACAGCTACATTACACACTGCATGAAAGGCAATATTGGAAATGGCATAATAGGGTCACTTTAATCTTCTTTGTAGCTGCTTTGCAACGATTTGTATCGAGAAAAGCGCTATACAAATAAACGTGAATTTAATTATTACTTTTATTATTATTATTTTGTATCTTGTGTTTGTAGTTTTTTGTTTTATTTTTGTTTTTATTTTTTTGATTGTTTTTGTATTTTCATTTTGATTCGTTGCATTTTTTATTTTTTTATTTTATAATTTATTAGTTATTGTTGTTTTATTCGTTTAACGTTTTGTTGAACTATTGGTATTCACTTTGGCGGTGCCAACATGCCATTTTTTTTCATGTAAAAAAATCATACAAAATTGAATTTCAATTAAAATTGCGCTTAGAGTTCATGAGATTCGCCACCTATTTTCTCTGTTAATTGAGGTTTTAGATTAATCAGTTTGCAAAAACTGTCCTATATGGATTCTCAATTTGAAATGAAAGGATAATGGATGGATGGAAAGGATGATAAACCATTTATTTTACCCATGCAGAGGTGCTATGAGAGCGGAAGAGAAGTGATTGTCATACCCAAAACATCTGCCTCTTCAGATAACCCATGGTTTGGTCTGGCCAAGTATGCGTGGTCAGGGTGAGTAAGATGTTTTTCTTACTGAAACTAGCCTCTGAAGCTGGTCCTCATCCATGCTCTGAACCCTGGTCTTGTTCTACAGCTATGTTTTAGAGTGTCCCAGTTGTGGCATCATCTACCGGAGTAGACAGTACTGGATGGGCAACCAGGATCCAGAGAGCAGTGTGGTGCGGCCAGAGGTCAAGCATGTCTGGCAGGGGGTGAGTTGTTTTTCTGTGTTCCCATCCATGTGCTGACTCCATTGATGCTCACAGTGGTTAATGTTGTTTTTATGCTTGTAGACCGATGCCTTCCAGACAGACCATCAGAATGCAGCTCAGCGGGTTTTGGATGGAATGACTTATATAATCCAATCAGTGACAGAATACAGCTCAGGCCCAACTAAGGCCGTCACTGCCTGGCTCACAGACCAGGTGGCTCCACCCTACTGGAAACCCAACGCTGAAATCATTGTGAGTTGACATGCCCTATAGGAATAGATGAAAGAGAATGTCAAATCACACTTATTTATGCCACATTAAAAATTTATGAATTTCATAGCATGCAAAAGATGTCAAAACAAATCTATTGTTTTATTATGTTAAAACATCACGTTTTTCTTTTTAGGAATGTCATGGTTGTAAGAGAGCGTTTGAGGAGGCGGAGAGGAAACACCACTGTCGGGCATGTGGGGAGGGTTTCTGTCAGGCCTGCTCCACTCACAGCATGCCAGTGCCCGAGAGGGGCTGGGACGGCACCCCTGTACGAGTGTGTGATGCCTGTTACCAGCAGGGAGGACCCCAGCACACTGGACAGGGTGAGGACATTGTTCTGCAATGGTGCACTAAATAATTCTTACACTTGCAAAGTTTACATTACCGATCAAAAGTGCGGGGTTGGTAAGATTTTTTTAATTATTATTTTTTTTTTTAAAGTCTCTTATGCTTAAGAGGCTGCATTTATTTGATCAACAATACAGTAAAACAGTAATATTGTGGAATATTATTACAATTTAAAAAATATTTTTTCCATTTAAATATATTTACAAATGTAATTTATAAAGCTGAATTTTCAGCATCATTACTCCAGTCTTCACTGTCACATGATCCTTCAGAAATCATTTTAATATGCTGATTTGGTGCATTGATTATTATCAGGGTTGAAAACGCTGTTTAACCCTCCTGTATGACCAAAAACTGGGTACAACTTCTGACCCATATTGTTTTCCATGCAATTTGCCAAAAATCTACAGTATGAAAAAATACTAAAGATTCATGTACAAACTGAAAACCTCTATTGTAGCTTGTTATTAAACGTAAGAAATTTTAATTCCCTTCTATTATATTGTGTTATTTCTGTTGTGTTAGGGGTCAATTTGACCCAGATATTTTAGTTCAAAATTAGCTGCACAAATTCAATATATATATATATATATATATATATATATATAGAGAGAGAGAGAGAGAGAGATAGATAGATATATAGTTGTTTATTTGTCGTCATGACTACAAGTTGTAACTGTTTGCACATTGAGGTGCAAATAACTGAGTATAAATAGTATCTTGCATTATTTGTACTATTTGTAGTATTTATTGCTTTTTTACTTCCTTTGACTGGTTCTCAAACCCTTGCAAGGGTAAAATGGGTTTCTCACACTTCTTTTTCAGTTCTGCAACAGTCTAGTAATTGAGATCCAAAATACTAACAACCAAAAATAACCTTTGACAGATTTGTTTGACTGTGAAACTCTAGCTAACACAAGTTAATGAAACAGTGAATGTTTCTTTGGATTATTCTGAAGACAAGTCTTAAAGTATTCATTTCTATGGGATTTGATGCTTTTACGGTACAAATTGTGCTAGTGTCCAAGTCCAACCCCTTCTGTGTTCTTACTTGTCTATGTAATGCAGAATATTTGGTCTTGTAAAAAAAATATGCAATATATAGTTATTGAGTTGAGTTGTGTTTTCCAAAACAGTTTTTAATGGTCTCAGTGTGGGATGTTGACTGGTTTGCTGAGCTGAGACAATACATTCTCACCCCTGCAGTGGCCATTACAGAACCCCGGACACTAGTCGCCCGCAGAGTGACAGAAGTAGCTCAGTCCACTCTGGATATGGTCTCCACCGCAGTGGACTACCCTCTATGTGAGCTGCCACTTAATTACACTCTGAATTTACACTAGAGAATTGTATTGTTAATGCAGAGCGAGTGAGTTTTTTTTAAACATCATGTACTCTTTACAGGTTTTGTAAAGGGAGTTGCGAGACCAGACTATTGGATCCCAGACCATGAGATCACCCAGTGCCACAGCTGTGCTAAACCCTTCACCCCCAGCATGCCCAAGCACCACTGCCGGGCATGTGGTCAGGGATTGTGTGGGAACTGCTCGACTAAGACCAGGCCAGTGCCGTCTCGTGGCTGGGACCACCCTGTGCGAGTGTGTGACGGCTGCGCTGACCGCAGGGATTCCCTTTGAAATGCTGTGCCTCTGTAGTGCCGCCGTAATACAGCCTGGTGCTCAGATCCAGGTTGTAGGCAGTTTTCAAACCTCAACCGGTGTAATCATGGCTGGGGGGAATATGAAACCCACTGCAGTTGCATAGACAAACACTCAGGCTCTTCAAAGCGTTAGAGAATGATGATATCTGGGTTATATTTCATCTCCAAATCAAAAGAGACAAAAAAAATTGTGGTCCTAAAATAGGTTAATTGTCTTAAGTATATTTTTTCCCGTTTGACTTTGGGATGAATAAACAACCCAGAAAAATTTCTTTTTTTTTGTGCGATTTGCGTGCAGAAATGAAAAAGAGGGAAATAGAAAATGATCGTTTTAATGGATTTTGATAGATTCTAGCTAATTGACTGTAGTGCTGGCACTGAAAACGAATTGCCTTCTAAAAGTGTTTTTCTGTAAATAATTTGTTGATTAAACATCTTAATGTTTCTATCCCAAAGATAAGAAATCACCTCCATAAAAGACAAGAGAGCAAGAGCAGTAAAGATCAACATATCTAATACACAGTTAAATATAATTTGAGATAAGTAGGAGATGTTTCACATCTAATCTAATTAAGAAACGTTTGAATATGAGATAGCAACCTTACCTTTTATTGGTACAGTTTTATATTTTATTCCAGGAACAGAGCAACAGAAGTAGACCTAGAATTCACATTCCAGTTCAGGCAATGCAGTTTATCACGTGATGAATCCTGTGAGTTCATATCTCATTGTATTTTTTTTATCAGCATTGTTCTTTACTACAAATTTTTTTTCTGAAACAACTGCACTTTACCTAATATTTACTATCATGGTCAACTTTCTTTAGTTGAGAGCCATATAATCTAATACGTAAGATGCAAACTGTGCATATAAAATGAAAATGGAATTATTCTACAGCATTTATAGTGCCTAATGGATCTCAACCACTATCTTGCGGGTGACATTTATGACGTTTAATACAGACTTACAATAAACTCAATGCAGATGACTGAATGTTGAGCCGTCACAGCAGGATAACTCCTAACATTTGTACAGCTAATAAAATGGCTTATATATGGCACTTTATTCATATTTGATTGGAGAGAATCCATGTGGAATTTCTTAAAGAGATAATTAACCCAAAAATGAAAATGATGTAATCATTTACTCACCCTCATATCCATAGTACACTTCCATATATATATATATATATTTTTTTTTTTCATATTATGGAAATCAGCTGTTTGGTTACCAACATTCTTCAAAATATCTTCTTTTGGGTTCACCAGAAGAAAGAAACTCATACAGATCTTGAACAGGTCATGAGGGTGAATAAATAAAGAGTTTTCATTTTTGGGTGAACTATCCCTTTAACGTTTATGTTATGTTGTTGTTGTTTTTTTCTTTTAACAGTTCTACTTTTTATATTTTTTTTATCTGGAATAGAACATTGTAGTCTTCTAGTATGAAGGGATTTAACCAAAGCAATGGTTTTAATGGTTTTGACTGGCCGGTACTGTTTTTCAGGCTTTTAATCAGAACATTAAAGTTATTTCAAAACAGCCTGCCCTCTTGATTCACAAGATAACAGACATCAATAGAAAATAATGGGTTCTAGCTCTGTAAGTGAACAAACACGAGGTCATCTGGAGGTAGAGGTCTAGATTTCCTGCTCAAGGGCCTTAAATAGATGAAGCAGACTCAAAATCTGATTTAAATCATGGAGGTTGTACTTGCATTTCCTCCATTTGTAACATTACTGTCTGGCAAACAGCCTGCCTCATCACATCTACAGGAAACTGTCTTGAGGGGTTTCAAGATTATAATGTCAGCACTTGTGTGAGTGTCATTAAGAGCATCACACACACTGTAACACGGGTCGGGTAACTATTGGGACCGTGGTATTATAACTGACAGTTCTCTTATGTCAGTCCTTTTAGTGGCCTGCGTTTTTCAGTTGCTGATACTGAAATAGAAATATTGTGTAACATTAAAAATGTATTTAATGTCACTTTTAATTAATCTTTGAATTAAAGTGTTTATTTACTTTTTAAATCTTACTCTTAAAACTTTGGAATGGTAATGTATCATGGTATTTCCAAAACCATGTTTTAAACATTGATAATAATAAGAAATGTTTGATAAGAATAGCATTTAATGACACATACTTAATGTACATTTTGAAGTTTATCACTTCAGTTAATCTGTCATTAATTTTTATATAATTATTTGTTAATACAAGTTAAAAATGTTATTCATTCCACATTATTTTCAGTAAAACTTTAAAACAAGCGATCACAAGAACATTAAACATAAAAGGGCAATACTTTGTCCTTGAATCAGTGTTGTTATTAACTGAAATGATTAAATATTACAAATCATCGAGGAGTTGAAATAAAATGTAAACGTTAGATTAAATACAAATTAAACTTAAAGAAGTTTAAATGTTAGAAATGTTGCTTTGGCAACAAACTGCAATAAGTTTAAGTACTAAAATACTAAAACAGAAATCAAAATAAAGCTAAATAGAAATATTTAAAATGATAAAGCACATAACAAAATGACAAAAACGCAAACTAAAATTAAGATGAAAAATGAAATTATAAAAATAAAAGCTCCTTCAAAATATTAATAAATGCTATAATAGTATATAATAATACTAAAATAACAACATGGTCCTGATTAAAAAAAATAAAAATAAATGCAATCAGTTGCACTACTACACTGTAACCAGCAGAGGGAGGCAACATTACTCTCAGAAAGAGACCCACTGAGTCCCCCATTGATTTAGGGCAGGGGTGCCCAAACTCGGTCCTGGAGGGCCAGTGTCCTGGAGAGTTTAGCTCCAAGCCCAATTAAACACACCTGAACCAGCTAATCAAGCTCTTATAGGCATACTAGAAACTTCCCAGCAGGTGTGTGGAGGCAAGTTGGAGCTAAACTCTGCAGGACACCGGCCCTCCAGGATCAAGTTTGGGCACCCCTGATTTAGGATTTCACTCAATGTAGGATCTTACACAGTGGACATTTTTATTAAAAAAAATATAAAAACAAAGAGGGCTGAACATGACAACAGACCTCACTCACTCAACACACTGGCAAAAAAAAACTGCAGTCTCTAGCTCTGGTTCATTTAAGGATAAAAGGATGAAAATAGCCCCATGTTACCTGACTCCATGTTTAATCCAAGAGTCTTTTATCATTTATGTTGTTCTTGTACAGGAAGTGAAAGATTAGTTCGCCAGACAAAGATCTGACATAAATACTTCAGCATTTCATTCTTTTATGAAAGTCTTTAATCTTAAGATGCATATTGTTGCACAAGAAATGATGTAATAATGCACTGCTAACACATTCCACAACTCATACCTTCATCATGACAGGAAACACTTCAATTTTAGGAGAATTCAAGATGGATTTATATTGTTGGTATAGATTTGGTCTTTATTGGTGTCATAGATAGATAGATAGGCACACTACTGTTCAATATACACAAAAGTTTGTGGTCTGTACGATTTTTAAAAATGTTTTTGAGAGAATTTATATTTATTCTAGTAAAAAGCAAGAATATTGTGAAATATTATAGCATTTTAAAATGGCTGTTTTCTATTTTATGTATTTTAAAATGTATTCTCTTTGATGGCAAATCTGAATTTTCAGCATCATTACTCCAGTCTTCAGTGTCACATGATCCTCCAGAAATCCTTTTAATATGCCGATTTGCTGCTCAAGATTACTGAGAAAAAAAAGTCCCTTAATGTCCCTTTGTGACAACTAGCCCCGGTCTCCCCTAAAAAAGATAGCTATCAAAAAGATAGAGAGAGGCAAAAGATCTGTAGGCATATTTATTGTTGCTTCTATGTTGTTATGTGATATTTGGGTCCACTGCTCTAAGTCTGAATCATGACATATTTCACTATAAGCTTGTTTATCAGTCTCTTAAAATGCATAACATCATTTGCACGGACAGATTAGTCCACTGCAGGATGCTGTCATGCAATTTGTTTTTATCTCCTGCAGCAGATGCACGTGCTGGGACAGTGAGCTCCAGCCGACAAAACGAACACCACATGCCAGTTCAGCAGAAAGCATTATTATAATTCCTTAATCCCCATTCATACATCATTTCAGCTGGAACAGCACTGACAGACAGACACTCTCAATTTGTTTTTTTTGGGCCAGTTTTATTTGAATTCACATATGGACTGTAAATAGCCTGCTTAGAGGACAAAGCACATTGCCAAAAAATAAATAAAAACTGCAGTGGATGCATCAATGCAGAATAGTATATACTCACCAGTGTCTTTTCTCATACTGGAAGCCTTTGTAAGTTTAATTTATATCCGGGGCCAGTGTTTTTCTTCTTACTGTGGCTTTTTTGGATGTTTATTAATGGTTGTTTTGCTTTCGTATCCATGGCAACTCATCCTGCACTGTCCCGTTTCTCCCTCATCCACATGGTCACTCTGAGGGTGCAGGACAACAAGAGAGTCACCGCCACCGAAACCATTCTCCCATTTTCTCACGCTTCCTCGGGGAAGACATGGCGCCTTGCTTGGGTCCATTTAACAATTCTGATCCTCAGCTTCTGCTGAGACACAATGAGGCACTAAGAGGCAGTTCTGCCAATCTGTGTGGTTGATGGTCTGTGACGATTTCATTTTCAAAAGGTCTATTCATAAATCTTTTCGAGGGGCTCTATTGGATTGTAGTGAACAAGAGGAACCATACAGTATAATAGAGCAGCACATAAGAGCAGTCACTTTTTTTTCATATATAGCCCCAGGCCATATTGAAAACATTACATCTTATTTAAACACAATAAATAAAATAAAAGATAAGAATGAAGAAAATTAAGTCTATTTTAGGCCTGTTTTAAACTGTGATTTCAACAATGAGAATACAATAGATCGCCTCGCTAGAATATTTTATATGTATGTATGTGTGTGTGAGTGTGTGTGTATGTGTGTTGGCTTGTGTGTGTGTGTGTGTGTATGTGTGTGTGAGTGTGTGTGTATGTGTGTTGGCTTGTGTGTGTGTGTTTGTGTATGTGTGTGTGAGTGTGTGTGTATGTGTGTTGGCTTGTGTGTGTGTGT
>NW_015557158.1:691698-698897 GCF_001515605.1 Sinocyclocheilus anshuiensis
ATATATGAATGAACTATGATTTTGTGTAATAATTATTAAATAATTCATTGTTTAAATTTAATACAATAATAATTACATTAGATGAAATTAAATATAATAAAGTTTTATATATATATATCCTCATCATATCCTCATTACATATATGATGAAGTTCACCACAGAAACTTATAGAAATTAATAAAATTTTTTTTACATATTTATAGATGAGTAATGGGGGGGGGGTCTTGATCCAACAAAGGTACCATTGTTTATATTATATTATTTATTTATCTTTTATACAATGTAATTACAATAGAAATATGTAGGTTTAAATACAAAATTCTGTAAATAAAGATTAAAAATAATCTCCACTGGTTTGTTATCACTACATTAAAGTTTACAATCAACTTCATGAGGTAATTTAGTTCCCTGGTTTTGAAAAACCTAGATTTTGTCAAGGGGAGAGTGTGAACAAAAAGAGCCAGGGCAATCGAGTATAATAGATTCATCTGTTTGACGCCATACAACATATCGCTTGGCCAAATTACAAATGCATTGTCTTTGGAAAAATGACTATTTTTAGATTCATTGTGCACAATAGACCCGCTTGATCCTGTAATAAACAATTGATAAGAAAACCGGGAGGTCAAGTTATAACACATGACGGTCAAAATGGCTTTTTGAAACAGGAGTTAAAACATTGTGCCTGCCTTGAATGTCCACTGCTATTAAATCTCCACAGGAAGAGTGTTTTTGTTCACCTCACCGAGCACAGTGTGCAGTCTGACTTTGATCATCTAGCTTTGACACCTTCAGGCTCCACACACTCCAGAAAGATCATTCAGCATCTTTTCGTACACTTGGATAACATTTTCCAAAGAAAACTAAAATACAACCATTGAGCATTATTGAACGATAAATGTGCCTACACGCTCCATGTTGGGAACATATGAACCTCTTGAATGAGCAGGATCCAAATCTATTTTTACAATAACTGCATGAGATCTTATTATGTAGAGTGTGTGACATTATTCGCCTGCAATTAAAGACAATTATTCCTTTTCTTAGACCAGAGCGAGTGAAAAAGTGGTGATAAGAAACAAAAGCCAAGGCTAATATGCATATGCAATGTTTTAACATACTGTAATATGGGATATTTTAAGCATGCATGAAAGGGACTCTGTCCCTTTAAGAGTCCATGTAGTCGTTCCATTGCTTGCAAAAAACGAACACTATAACCTCCATCTTTAACCTTTTTCTAATATTTTCTTACACTTGCTCTTCACAACCACCCATTCTAATACATTTGGTCATTTTACCATCCTAGCATGGTCACAGAGTTTCTGAAATTCATTCTTAACAATTGAGAAGCCCCATGAACCCATTGAAGATAATGTTAAGGTCGACCAAATTCATATATTTGAACAGGTCTGGCTAAACGGATTATAAAAATAAAACTATAAACCTCAGAAATGTTCCAAATGTTTTCTAAAAGGTTAATAACCAGAGGTCAAGGTCACTACAGTGGCATTTCGGTCTAGTTTTCCATTGCATGTTGGGTCTCGATTGTATATTCAGGATTGGAATGTGCCTGTTGGTGGAACTTTTGGTATCCACTTGGTTCAGAGTGGATGCTTCAATGGTTCATTTGGAATTAATGAAATTAAATGGCAACAGAAATAGGCAATCAATAAAGTAAACCGAAAGCATGCTATTTACACCACAATGTAAACTCAAGATAATGTAACTAATTATTTCATCTATCATTTGGTGAATCAATTGTCAAGTAGTCAATTTATTCCACCTGTAATCCTTCACCCTGTTCAATATAAATAAATAAGGGAAAACAATAAATAAATTTCGACCATCCCCTAATTTCAGTATTTCCTTTAGGTAAAATCATTCATTTTCCAAGCATGGGTCATTACTGGTGAAAGTACTGTGCAGGTTTCTCTTTCAAGCTGTCTTGTAAGTGCCAAACATGTTGTGACGGCCTTTCAATTCTCCAAATCTTGAGTCTGATTCTCGAAATGACGCAAAATGCACCCAAATGATCTCTTACAACAACCAATGCCCTCAAACAGACCAGGAGCATAAGAAAATCCTTTAGGAGACAAAAAAAAGGGGAAGGGGAATGGGGTATGAAATAGTTCAGCCTCTTTCAGAGTCTCCTTAAGATTATAGTTCAATCTCAAAAGTCTTTTGTAAGTCATTCGAAAAAGGGTTTTGCGCCTTCGGTTGCGATTTGGACTCCAGAGCAGCCCACTTTGCATCAAAATGCTCTGCTTCCTGGGAACTGCACGTGGGATTCGGATTCAGACTCTCCATCGGCCAACCAGTACCACTTTTTACGGTACTACCGTTTTGCGTGACACTTGTAGTCATGGTCGTTGATGGAAAGGAGTTATGCGTGTGGCCGTTGACGGTTGGAGGAGAGGTGAACGTGGTGGTTGGGAAGCCTCCGGACAGGGTGGGGAAAGCCGATTGTTGGCCACCAACAAGCGTTCCCATCTTCGGCCCCATCCCGACCCCCATCACCACTCCACCACCCCCTGTTCCGGCCGCAGTGCAGAATACATTAGCCACCATCTGCGATGGTGTGATGCCCACCACGGGCACACTGGCATTGGGATAGGTCATGCTGTTGGCCATGTATGGCTGCATAGGTACAAAAGCCGGTTGAAGAGGCTGTTGAGCGAACATGCCTACGGGCGCAGGAGTGACGTCAAAAGCCATTGGGAACGGTTGCATGGAGGAGGGGAGGGACCCGGGTGCGATGGGCATGGGCGGAGGTTGCTGAGTGGGTGGTGGTGGTAGGGTTGGTGGAGTCTGCTGCTGGGCTTTCACCACTTTAGTCACCTCCTCCAGCCAGCGTTCTGCTTCGGACGGGGTTCGTTTGTGGCCACCCTGAGGAACGGGTGGAGGGGACTGCACAGCAGGCTCTGTCTGAACCCATGAGTTTGTAGCTGGGGAACGAGAGGGGTAAGAATGTTAAAATATGACTGTCCTATTCACCATGTATACACTACCGGTTAAAGTTTGTAATATTAAGAAATTTTAATGTTGCTGAAAGAAATCTCTTATGCTCTCCAAGGCTGCATTATTTGATCAAAATAAAATGAATTTTCTAATTCAGTATAAGTCGTTTTAACAAGTTGTTTAAACTCACTTAAAATGAATTTTTTTTCATTTTGCTTCTTAAGCATACTATATGTATACTGATTTAAGAATGTTTAGATATTTGTACTGGAAAACAAGACAATATGTTGAAAAGAGATTTGCCGCTTTCAAAGGTTTGGGATAAGATCAAAAATAAATAAATAAATGAATAAATTTGTATTCAACAAGGGTGCATTAAATTGATCAAAAGTGACAGTAAAGACTAAAAAATTATATTTCATACAAAATGCTGTTCTTTTGAATTTTCTACATACCAAATAATCCTGAAGAAAAGTTATCATGATTTCCACAAGAATAATAAGCAGTTTTCAATGTTAATAATAATAAAAAACCATTAATAATAATTGATTACCAATAATAATTTAGCACAATTAGAGTGATTTCTGAAGGATCTAGAATAATGAGAAGGAAAAAAAAGTTTTAAATGGTTAAAATATTTCACAATATTACTGTTTACTGTATTTTTAACCAAATAAATGCAGTCTTGGTGAGTATAAGAGACTTCTTTCATAAACTTTTATACATTTTAATTATTCCACACTTTTGACCGCTAGTGTACGTTTATGTGGGATTGTGCCATCTGTGTTACCTTGCAGTGGAGCAGGTGGAGGAGGAATGGCAGGTGGAGCGCTGTAAACTGGTAAGCAGTTGCTGGTGGCTTTGGCACACAGATCCTCAGATGGTTTGGTGAAAGAGCTGTTGATTTGGCTGCACAGAGCGTTTAAGCTGTCCGCCTCTCCTACCACTGATAGATCCATCTCTGGAACTGACACAAACCAATAGAAAGGTCAATCACATCTGTGTGGCTCATTTCAGTGGGCCATGCATGCAGTTTATGGGATTTTGCTTGCTAAAATATCCTGGATCTATGATATAAGGTAGGGATGCACTATACATTATTGTTCAATAGTTGAGTTTTTTTTCCAGCAAGGATGTATTAAATTCTATTTCAAATAAATCTATTCATCTACAGTCTATTAATCAAAAAATCCTGAAAGATCCTGAAATCCAGTTTCCGTAAATATATTAAACAAAACAACTGTTTTCAACATTGATACTCATTTTAAAAAATGTTTCTTGAGCAGCAAATCAGCATATTAGAATGATTTCTGAAAGATTATGTGACACTCAAGACTGGAGTAATGCATTACAGGAATATTTTTTAATATATTCAAATAGAAAACAGTTCAACTGTAATCATATTTAAAAATGTTACAGCTTTGCTGTATTTTTGATCAAATAAATGCATCCATGGTGAGCATAAGAGACTTCTTCTTCAAAAGCATTACAAAAACTTACTGACCCCAAACTTTTGAATGGTAGTGTATATCAATATCATATCAATTATCAAACAATATTACAGATTTTTTTTTAATTTATCATGGTTCATAATGTGTGTTGGATGATATTTGATTTTTAATTGTGCATGCTAATTTTCCCTATTTTTACATTTAGATTACCACTGCTGTTGTGTATCACTCACTTAATCAAAGTTAATCTTTAATTACATTAACGTAATGTTGTATGCAATCATTAGCAGATTTCAAAATTAATATCCATAACATGTCAGTAATTATCAGATTATCAGGATCACACAGAATTTTAATACTGGTGCATCTCTAATAAACACCTGCAGTTAAAAAAACAACAACACATTTCATGTTGTGGTTTGTATTACAGCCCTCAAAGCAAGAAAACAGTTGGACTACATAAAATATGATGTCCTCAAAATTCCTGCATGTGTAGTCATTTACAATATTCCTAAACCCTGTCAAACATGGCAGTGTTACAAAAACATACAACCCATAATTCCCCTTTTAGAATCTAGTCTAAGGGATCAAGCTAGAGATCAGAGACAGCAGTTCAATTCTCTGCAAAAGCGTTAAATGTTATTTATAGAGCACTACACTAGAAAGTATCAATGGAAAGCACCTGTAAATCACATATCTACAGGTAAATGCAGCAGTTTATGGTCTGGAATACACGCTCAAATGATTTTATGGGTACAATTATAAGGTTTCAGTGCAAATAGAGTGTTTTTGTGCTTATTTGTTTGCAGGCTCAACATGAGATACATCTGAAATTTCCTCTGGTTGATGACGCACAGTACACATAAATGGCGGTCAGTACTATCACATGGGTAAACAGTACTGGGTCAACATTACAGTTTTTACGCTGCTTGAGTACACAAAAACAACTAACCTGGGTTCTTGGTCTGGAAGTCCGTCTTGCGCTGCAGGGTTGATGGGAGATCATTCAAGCGTAGTGAGAGCTGCCGTTTGAAAGGTGAGTTCTTCTGGCTAAGTTGTGGAAAGCCACGGAAAGAGCCCTGCCGCACCAGCTGCTCGATAGGAGCGTGGCGGCGTGGGATGGCGTGAGGCCCGCCTGGCTCCACTCGCTCCCCCGGTGAAGCCGCTCCCTCTGGAGGAGAAGCATTTCCAGGAGGCACTGCAGAAATGATGCATGCTTCTACAGAGAGGCACATTCACTAATCAGAGTCATTTTTTACAAAGAAAGCCTTTGGTGTTTGAGAGTGATTGTAATGAGGCTGACCTTTCTTTTTGTCCTGCAGTTGTTTCATGATGTCCTCCAGGTCACTTTGCTGTCCAGCAGAGGAGACGCGGAAGGAGCCTTCCCTCACAAACGATGTGCGGCTTGCATCGAAGGAAGCCGTGACCCCGCACTCCTTCTCTCTGCGTTGCTTCCGCTCAAGGCAAGCAGCAAAGGCGCATCCCACCGCATGACTCAAACGTTCGCCCTGATGTTGTGGAGGATGTTACATTAGCATGGCAATACTGTACACTCCAAAAAGATTTTTAATTAGCTTTTTAATATGCTTCATCTTGGCAACACTGTAAAAATCTTTTTTTTTTAAATTAGCTTTGTTGTCTTGTTCCAGTAAAATATCTAAAATATAAATTTAAGATATATATACATATATATACATACATATATATGTATACAGTGGGTATAGAAAAGAATCACCCCCATTTAAAATAATCACATTTTGTTGCTTTGCAGCCTGAAATGAAGACGGACACAGTTTTTGTTTTATCCAGCTGTATTTACATCCAAGTGAAAGATATAACACCAACATGTCAGAAAACCCCCCCAAAAAAAACAGAATCATCGAGTTGGAAAAAGTATCACCCCTTCCTAAAAAAAACTTGTTAACTCAAGTCAAGTGTAGCTAATCACCTTCTCAATGGCACACAAAGCCATTTAACTTTCAACTGTGATCAGCTGTGGTCATTTTGATTGGCTCAGCATGAAAATAGCTTTCCTGGAGCATTTCAATCCTTGGTAGTGCAACTGAAGCAAACAATCAACTATGGGGGGCAAGGCACTGTCAAAAGATCTCCGGGATAAAGTTGTGGACAGACACAAGTCAGGAGATGGATACAAAAGGGTTTTCAAAGGCTTTATCAATACCTAGAAGCAGAGTGAAGTCTATTATTAAGAAGTGGAAGGTATTTGGTACAAAACAGACCCTCCCTGGATCAGGATGTCGCTCCAAACTGGATGAAAGAGCCAGGAGGAAACTGGTCAGAGAGGCAACCAAGAGGCCTACAGCAACTCTGAAGAGGTTGCAGGACTTTGCCAAAACGCACCTTGAAGATTCTGAGGCAGACTAAAATTTAAAAGGAGAAAAAGAATGTCCTTGCATGGCCCAGTCAGAGCCCAGACTTAAACCTCACTGAAAATCTGTGGAGTGACTTGAAGACTGCAGTCCACAAACCGTCACCATCAAATTTAATTGAACTTGAGCAGTTCTGCAAAGAAGAGTGGGCAAATATTGTAAATATTGTAATAAAGTCTAGATGTGCAAAGATAATAGAGACATATCCCAACAGACTTAAGGCTGTAATTAAAACAAAAGTGGTTCAACAAAATAATGACCAAGGAAGTGATCCTTTTTCCAATTCAGTGATTCTTATTTATTTATTTACGTATTTATTTATGACTGACATGTTGGTGTTATATCTTTCACTTGGATGTTATAAGTTGCACTGAGTAAATACAGCTGGATAAAACAAAAA
>NW_015557158.1:698907-704808 GCF_001515605.1 Sinocyclocheilus anshuiensis
GAACACACACACACACACACACACTGTGAACACACACCCGGAGCAGTGGGCAGCCAATGCTGCGGCGCCCGGGGAGGAGTTGGGGGTTCGGTTCCACGACCTTTGGGTTACAAGTCTGACTCTCTATCCATTAGGTCACGACTGCCCCCAACTATGGGTGGAAAGGAACTGTCAGAAGATCTCTGGGAAAAAATTGTGGACAGGCACAAGTCAGGAGATGGATACAAAAATGTCAAAGGCTTTATCAATGCCTAGAAGCACAGTGAAGTCTATTATTAAGAAGTGGGAGGTATTTGGTACAACACAGACCCTCCCTGGATCAGGATGTCGCTCCAAACTGGATGAAAGAGCCAGGAGGAAACTGGTCAGAGAGGCAACCAAGAGGCCTACAGCAACTCTGAAGAGGTTGCAGGACTTTGCCAAAACGCACCTTGAAGATTCTGAGGCAGACTAAAATTTAAAAGGAGAAAAAGAATGTCCTTGCATGGCCCAGTCAGAGCCCAGACTTAAACCTCACTGAAAATCTGTGGAGTGACTTGAAGACTGCAGTCCACAAACCGTCACCATCAAATTTAATTGAACTTGAGCAGTTCTGCAAAGAAGAGTGGGCAAATATTGCAAAGTCTAGATGTGCAAAGTTAGTAGAGTGTCGCTCCAAACTGGATGAAAGAGCCAGGAGGAAACTGGTCAGAGAGGCAACCAAGAGGCCTACAGCAACTCTGAAGCGGTTGCAGGACTTTGCCAAAACGCACCTTGAAGATTCTGAGGCAGACTAAAATTTAAAAGGAGAAAAAGAATGTCCTTGCATGGCCCAGTCAGAGCCCAGACTTAAACCTCACTGAAAATCTGTGGAGTGACTTGAAGACTGCAGTCCACAAACCGTCACCATCAAATTTAATTGAACTTGAGCAGTTCTGCAAAGAAGAGTGGGCAAATATTGCAAAGTCTAGATGTGCAAAGTTAATAGAGACAAATCCCAACAGACTAAAGGCTGTAATTAAAGCAAAAGGTGGTTCAACAAAATACTGAAACAAGGGGGTGATCCTTTTTCCAACTCAGTGATTCTGTTTTTTTTTTTCAGTTGGTGTTATATCTTTCACTTGGATCTTATAAGTTGCACCGAGTAAATACAGCTGGATAAAACCAAAACTGTGTCCGTCTTCATTTCAAGCTACAAAGCAACAAAAAGTGATTATTTTAAAGGGGGTGATTATTTTCTATACCCACTGTATTTATGTATGTATAGATAGATAGATAGATAAACATGTAGATTTATGCTTAAAACAATAAAAAAACTTAATTCAAGAAACAAAAACAAGAATTACCATTTTACTTTATAAGTAAATGTATCATGTTTTAAGGATGTTTTGATATTTTTAATGGAGAATGAAAGATACAAAAAAATTATAATAAAATTATTATATACTGACTATATAATTATATAGTCAGTATTTATGAGTAGCTCGGTTAGTCTGTGTTTGCATACATTGTTTTGCTATTGCTGTTATGGGACAGACAAAAACATTGTATGGTCACAAAATGTTGTTTTTATCTAGACTAGTATTGGGATCCTAATCAAAATTCCATTTCATTCTAGTCCTTAATGTGTTTTTAACTGTGCCCCAAGTGCAGATAACAGTCTCTAAGCGTTTATTCCGGTTGAGATAACACTGCCATAATCCCTATCTTAATCCCACTTTGCGAGGAATAGAGTCTGAAGAATTAATCCCCGCTGGGTTCTCCTCACCGAGTCCTTCAAGGCCATGAAGCAGTGGCACATCCAGCGGCGAGTCGTTCCATCACGACAGATGTAGGAGAATGCCTTATCATAATTACGGTCAGGTGCGCAGAAGGACACCTTCTCAATGGTCTGGTCAACAATGAGGTCCTACAGAGAAAATAAAAAAGGGGCAGATCGGTTGTTGGTTGTAGCAAATAAAGCTTTAAAATACAAATAAAAAGTAAGTAATGTATTTTGAAAGCGCTTTGTGTCAGTAACAAGACACTGTTTTTGTGTTTAGTTGTATTTAGTCAATATTTAGTCAAGAATGTATTATTGTATTGGGTTTTATATTATTATATTGGGTAAAAAAAAATACGTACAATGCAAGTCATAGAGACAATGACCTTAATACATCTCTTATATGATGAACAAGTTTCCAATTTCTAATTTTTAAGTCAATTTTTATATTTTTGTGGTGCATAATATAAAAAAGCTGTTTAATTGTCCTGAGATTGTGATGTAGAAAAAAGTCCTGAGGAAATACCCTAACATTTCAAAAGGCTTTGTTTAAACATTATTTTCATGACAAGGCAAGGTCATTTCAAGTTATCAAATAATATAAACCCAAGAAAATATCATAATTCATTCATGAAAATATTTAAAAGAAAATAATTACAAATAATTATTAAGATGATGTGCACTTATATGTATTAAAAAACTTTTTTTTTTCTTTATAATTGACACCACCACAAAAGTTTAGTGTCTGTTATTTATTTCTCTAATACTCACCAATATACATTTATTTGGTCAAAAATACAGTAAAAACAGTAATATTGTGAAGTATTATTACAATTTAAAAGAACTGTTTCTGTTTGAATATATTTTAAAATGTAATTTATTCCTGTGATGCAAAGCTGAATTTTCAGCATCATTACACCAGTCTTCAGAGTCACATGATCCTTCAGAAATTATTCTAATACGCTGATTTGCTGCTCAAGAAACAGTTCTTATTATTATCAATGTTGAAAACAGTTTTGTTGCTAAATATTTTTGTAGAATAGAAAGTTCAGAAGAACAGCTTTCAAAATAACTAGAAAGAATAGAAAAAAATATTTTTAAAAGCACTGAAGTATTTAAAAAGTCTTACCCCAAACTTTTAAATGGTAGTGTATTATTAAAACATACATGTATTAAAATATTATAAATTGTTATTAAATCCCTGGATTTGATGCATATGGCATAATAGTGTTTCAAAAACATGAAACCAACATGCATACCAATTTTAAATTACATCCCAGGAACCAGAAAGCCACATTTTAAACTAGATTCTTCTTTATTCTTATTTGTCCATGACCCAACCACATTATACCGGTTTGTCCTTTTGATTCTTCTAACATGACTAAAGCTGTTTGTGTAGCCTGGACCTCCCACTGTAACAGTGGCTAGTGTTTCCTTTTTAGGGGGCCAAAGTAAATACATAATGAATGAGCTGAACACTGTAGAAGGGGTAGGTAGGTGAGAGGTAAAGCAGAGGAAGACTGGGTCGAGGTGAGGGGCCCATTCATTGTTAGCCAATTACTGACCGAGGGGACCCGGTTAGAGCTCTAAAAGCTTCGTCATGGGTGATTGTGTTCTTTTTGGAGACTGCTGACTCATCTCAGTTGTCATAAGACAGTCTGGTCTTGTAATCAATAACACTTTTAGGGCTTGACAGTAAGTAGATGCCCAGGACAGTTGAAGGAATACAAGAAAGTTTATCATTTGCATGTGTTTTGGCAATTGAAACATTGAAACCATCAAGCGCAAAGAGACGTACTTGGTACTTGCGCAATATGAGAAAATAAGTTCTCTTTTGCATCGTATTGTGCTTGAAATACACACAAAATTATGACAAAATATCCATCTTGGCGAGTATCCTCATAAACACAGTTGGTTACGTCTTAAATGAACATGAACATCTGAGAAAGAAATTGGATGTGTATCAGTATATTGGATCTGTGCATTAGGTCTTAAAGTGACAGCAGCCTAATATGCCCCTGCTGTCTGTGCCATTAATATTAACCAAACAATAATTGCTTCCAGCTATCTATAATATTGCTTTCTCCAGTGAAAAACTTGTCTTGTCTTAATCAGAAGAGAAATATGCACAGATCAAGCACCATTTACAAGTGAAAACAGTCTATAGCAGTTGTAAAAAATGATGTTGGTATGAGAGAACAACTTTTTCACTGGAGGAAGTGTCATTAAGGATTATGGACTCACATTTTGGCCAGAAGTGACGGTTTAAAGTTAACATTTCTTAATGATGAATTTGTTCTTTATAAGCATGCAGCTTTTCATAAGATGTTAATTGATGGACTGGAGTCGTGTGGATTATTGTGATGTTTTTATCAGCTGTTTGGACTCTCATTCTGACGGCACCCATTCACTGCAGAGAAACCATTGGTGAGCAAGTGATGTAATGCTAATCCAGATTTGTTCTGATGAACAAACAAACTCATCTACACCTTGGATGACCTAAGGATGAGTACATTTTCAACAAATTTTCAGTTTTGGGTGAACTTTTCCTTTAATCTATTTAATATGTACAGTGAAGACTATCCAGTGTTATTTTACATTTGATTATTCAATTTCTGTACCTGAAAAATACTGTTTATTTCATTTGTGTCTTTATTCTATTGTATTTATTTGTACTTAATTTATTACTGACTGTTCATTTGTCTTTATTAATGTTATGATATAACATTATTAAAGCATTTTAATATAATAATGTTATAATAGGCTAGTAGTTTTTGGTTTCAAATTTGGAATGTAGAATTGTGAAAATGTTGGTGTCATAATAACCTTATTTATTAGAATACAGGGTTACATGGTCAAAAACAATGAAAACATTAACTATTATTTATGTATTAATTTTTGTTGCGGGGCTATTGAAGATTTTGGCAGAGCAAGGAAAAATTTAGACCACTAGTCCAAGTGGGCCAGTAGAAAAAATCTTTAGTGTTGAGCACTGCCTTTTATTATTATTAATATATTGACAAGTGAAGTTTAACAAGAGAGAGGAGAGAGGAGAATTAGAGGAGAATGCAGGACAGGAAGGATTAGGTGGTACTGCTGACTCATATGCATACGGGAGGATTACCAGAAGCGCATAGTGAGTGAACGACTGAGTCTGAGGCCCTTACGAAAAACAAAAAAAGAAAGCTTTGTGGCCTTCCGCCTTTTACTGTGTGAGCTGAAAAGAAGGAACGGGGGATGATTGAACTCATTATGTGTGACCTTTGACCTTTTCTGGTTAACTTTCCGGGTTTTGTCTGAGGGAAGGATGTTATATTAATCCCCGAACTTTGAAAAGAAAAACCCAACTGTGAGAGACACGGGAACCCTTGGCCTTAAAAGTCATCTAGTGTCTGAGACGGTCTAAGTGATGTCTCATGAAGCGGGATGGTCATGTGACGGGTCTTTTGGAGGCCTGCCAGCTTCCTCCTACAGCATGTTTTGTGTTTCCTACAGATCTTTTCTCTTTGCTGATAAACTTGGTTAATTAATGGCTTGGGAGCTTTTCGGGGCTTCAAAGACTTTTTATTTTTTTTTACCGTCGATTAATGGCTTTCAATGGACACACAGCAAAATGCCTATACAAACTTACCTTGGTTTTGTCGTCCACTACTCTCAGGCCATCGGCAGACACCCAAAGCACTGCCTTGACAGTTTTTTTCCCACTCTGAGAAGAAATAATGAATCAAAATCAGACTTTTGTCACAACAGGACATTATCACTACTGCAGAGGTTTTGAGTTGCTCTGCATTAAGCATGCTAACACAAGAATTTGTGCTATTTTTGACATTTCCATGACGGGTTTAGCTTTTGTCAGCTCAATTTGTACTACAGCGTATCCAGGAACATCAAGTCCAGAAAATAATGTCAAATTTGGTATTATTATTTGCTTATTATTATAATTTGGGTATTATTATTACTACATTTGCCCTTACTTAAATATTATTCACTAAGTTTGTCATTTGTTGTCTTTATATCACACCTATATATTTTTTTATTTTTTCATGAAGTCAAACGGGTATATTATCGTTCAAAAGCTTGGGGTCAGTATATACACTGAACAAAATTATAAACGCAACACTTTTGTTTTTGCCCCCATTTTTCATGAGCTGAACTCATGA
>NW_015557158.1:705086-713015 GCF_001515605.1 Sinocyclocheilus anshuiensis
TTTTGTAAAATTATATTTAAAAAAAACTTGTACTATTCAAAATTATGGTCTTTTGAACTTTCTAATCAATAAAAAAATCTTTAAAAAAATATAGGCCTATATAGCATGGCATCCAAACACATTATAATAATTAGTATTATTAATAATAATATAAATAATATATTAAAATAGAAAACTGTTATTTTACATTTAAATAATATATTACAATATTACTGTTTATTGTGTTTTTAATCAAATAAATGCAACCTTGAAGAGCATAAGAGAATTCTTTCAAAAATAATAATAATAATAATAAAAAAATACTGACCCCAAACTTTTGAATAGTAGGGCATTATTATTATTATTACCATATAAATGTTTAATTTTACTAAATTTGACATGGTTGTCTTTATAATATCAGGCTTTTTTTCTCACAGTTTAAATGTGTCTAATATATATACAGCTGCCTTATTATTTTAGGACAGGAGTTACTCTGAGGTACTGCAAGGCAGCTCTCTAGGTTTTGGAACAGGGTTTAAATCTTTCAGTGAATCTGTTGTGAGCGCACATCTGTCTGAGAGAGTGCAGGTTAGGACACTGTGAAATGCTTCTAATCTGGAAAAAAAACAGCAGGAATAAGTAAAAGTGAAGGATGCAACTGAATCAAGAAAAACTGAGGGAATTCAGCTGACGTTACAAGTATCCCAAAAGTCACTGTCCAAATTTGCTAAAACAGCAGAACACTGAGGAACAAGAGAATGGAAGAATAAGGAACAAGCACACACTCAAATTAGAATGAGATAAAGGCTTTGGGGGTTTGGGGAAGAAGAGAAAATAAATGAAGTGACTGTGTAGACAGACACAGCGGGAACTGCCAACATTGGGATGAAAGAGCAGAGTATATATGGACAGATGGAGGGGCCCCAAAGACAAGGGCCACACACATAGACGGTGTCACACAGACAGCACTAGTGGGTGAAAAGTTTTTACATGATAAGAAACATTACTTATTACAGTTCTGCTCTGACAATTCAGTAATGAGATATGCAGGCTCAGGATATGACTATTGACAGAGCAGCAATACTGAAGATAATAGCCATCGACAGAGAAGCTACGCTTCATAAAGATCCATTTTTTAAATAAATGAGACTTTGTAGACTCTCAGTACATTAAATCCTAAGCCCTCACAGGTCCTCAAAGAGCGTATGGTCTCCTGCAATGAGGAAAGCAGGACGTGTGGAGCTCTACAAATGGATGGGAATCGGTCTGTGTGTCAGGGTCAAAATTAAGCCCTCGATATACAGTGGGTACGGAAAGTATTCAGACCCCCTTCAATTTTTTTTTTTTCTGGCTATGCATGATTCAATTTGACCTACACAAAGACTATATACAAATTTACACTATACACAAATTTTAAACACTTTTTGATTTATATGGATTTTGAATAGAGATGGCAATCAAACAGAGCAATTTCTATACAATTAAATATTTTAGAGCTAATATAGAAATTTCTATTTATTTTCAAAATTAAGTTTTCTACTTATTGAGCAACTGACCTAAATGGCATTTTTAGGGCATTTTCCAGATGCATCATCATCATCATAATAATAATAATAATAATAATATCACTACATAATTTTCACATTTCTGACTCATCCAGTGATTTTTATGAATAGATCATTAACAGCTATTTTTATTATTATTTTATAGAGATGGCACTCAAACAGAGCAATTTCTAGGCAAATAAATATTTTAGAACAGGAAAACTACAAAAATGTATATTCACAATAGAAATTTCTATTACTTTATCAAATTAATTTACATACGTTTTCATGACCTGAGAATGATAAATTAATTATTTCCTGATATTTCCAGCTGAACTCATGTAAACTGAGTTAAGATGGAAATACATCGTCCTTACTGACTGACTGCACATATGTACAAAAGAGCTTATTTGGCTGCCAGTTTGCTTTTTACAGCAAGCGTATGTTTTATTGCGTGAGAACGGAAAGCACTACAGCAACTCACCACTTTCAGTTTTTTCACTGCTTCTTCGCACACATGCATCCCTCTGGACTCCTCTACCTCCACCAGACCGAGGTACTGCAGAAAGAAAAAGGAGAAAAAGAGAGGAAAACAGAGAGAGAGGTCAAAACCGATGAAATCCACATTTTCTATATTATATTTGCAATGCGTTGTGAAAAAAATAAATCACTGCTCTGTAATTTTTTTGCTGAGGTTATGTGAGAAAAACAGACAGGAACACAAATTTACTCTAACTCTTCAGGGAAAACTAGTCTTGTCCAAACAGGGCTAGTGTAGATTTCAATGAGGAACCTGTTGAAAACACAGCTGAGGATTTATTTTGTGGGACATTTCGCCCAGCCTAAACCAATCAAAATGTCCTCACATGGACACAATTAATAGTCATCAAGCCAGTGTTAAGTGATTATGGTGGCCATGAGGACAGAGGCCATTACAGGATTACATCTCAGTCACAAAGACACTTCTGATGCCTCAGGCTGGAGAGTAAAATTAGGCTGAATTTAATTATGCAAGATCCACTGCAATACGTCCTCCACTTTACTTTATGATACAGACCTTCTTTAGTCTTGAAAGAGCCTCTTTTCATTTCAAAATAATATTGTCAAATGATTTCAATCGAATCAATTACATGATATGCTCATTAATCACATATATCAATATTTTTAGAGGAAAAGCCATTTTGTGAGAATTATAAAAGGTGAATTTACTTATTTGTTTGACTTTAATATCAATACTAGCCACATTCTGGGAAATTATTCATTCTGTTATATCTTGAAATATATTTTTATACTAAATAAATGTTACATTGATACCGCCCTACCGTCCAAAAATTTGGGGGTCATACTTTTTTTTTAAGAAATTCATACTTTTATTTAGCAAGGATGCACTGAAAAGATTTTACATTGTTTCAAAACAGGATTTTCTGTATTCTTTTAAAATTATTTTTTCATCTCACTTTTACATTAAAAAAAGACATGTTTTAAGAGAGTTTAGCATCATCATTACCATCTTTTGACATGGTTTGGCATATCTTCTCGTTGAAAAGTTGTAAACTTCACACAAACGGTTGTAACTGTGTTCCTCAATATGAACCACTTGCCAAACAACCGCATTTACTTTTATAGCTTCACGTCAGTGGCCAAAAGCGCACGTTTCCCAAAGCCCTGAAGCTTTACGGGTTACAGGTGCCAGACATGGAGCGCCGGAAGTACCACTATGAACGTCTGGCCCGTAGCCCAGATGTATACACCCAAAACACACCCACATATTCAAAAGACCACATGCTGCTATGAATGAGTGTGTTTTTTTAATAGCCGTGGCGTCTAGGTCTCTCCGAAGGTTTTACTCAGCTCTGTCACGCGCCTGTTGCTGAGCTTGACATATCGCGTAGGGATCAGATGGGATTCAGTCAGGTGCATTTGCAGGAAGAGGAAAGGGAGGGGCTTCTGAGATTCTGTTCTACTTTCAGGGTTGATCTCATGGCTTGAAAGGCTGCCAACTCTACAGAACAGCAAAGAGAGAGAAAAAGACATTCGGAGACAGAGAATAGGCCAAAAGCCAGAGAGAGAAAGAGAAGAGACTTTATAAGGAGAAGAAAAAGGGAGCTTGAGATGTAGAAGGGGAGGGAGACAAGACTAAACACGCTTATTGAATCTTATTGAGGTCACAGTCCTAATGTGTGTCTCTCACACTGTGGTGCCAGTCACAAATATCATGCCTGATGCAGCACCACTGACCGTCAATGCTAGGAATGTCAAAATTACATATTTTTCAAAACCAGTGAGTTGACTGGACAACTAGTTTAACCAACTGCATTAGGCTGGTTTGAGGTTCACCTGACATTTCTTAAGGGGCAATAACATAAGATGTATTGGTGTTCAACAGCTTAAATAAATAAATTAATTAATAAAAAGTTACACCATTTAAAGTTGACAATTAACATTATGAGATATGATGCAATTGTCAAACACGTCTGTAATTAGTGAAGTACCAATATTAATTGTCAATATTAATAGACAATTATTTTCATAACATGGCTGATAAACAGTCAGTGTTATTTAAGGATTATTTATATACTATCACATTACTTATGAATATTTTGAATTAGCTTTTATTTTTATATATTCAGTTTAATTTATATTTTAGGTTTTACTGATTTTGTAATGTGCTTTTGTCATTTATTTTATCATTATGTTTTAATTTTCCTATATATCTTTAATTTATTTTTATTTATGATTTAGTTTAGCAATTTTAGTACTAGACCACTTAGTTGCCAGGGCAACATTTCTAGTTTTTGTTTAAATGTTTTAAGTTTGATTTTCATCTAATATTTATATTAATTTTATATCAGTGTTATTTCAAATACCTGAAATGATTTTAATAGTTTTAGTTAACAATAACTACACCTTAATCTACACATGTTGTCTAAATAAAACAAAAAGACTAACATGTCTTCGTATAATGTAGGGTATGAAAAATAGATATCAATTTTGTGAAATGTAAAAATGTTACATGTTATGTGTGTTTTTAAAGGGATAAAAACCTTCAGTTGCTGGTCCCCACTGACTTGTATAGTGTTTTTTTTTTCATAATATGGAAGTCAATGGGAACCAGCAATTGAAGGTGAACTATGCATTTAAGTGAGTGTTAGATGATGATAACGTTTATCTAAATGTAAAAATATGGAAAATTGGAATGTACAATTAAATATCCAACATCGACCAATTTAATAAATCATATCCAGAAAAACCAAAATTATACTGATATCATGAATCTCTGATCTGAATGTGTAAATTTGTTTAATTGAATAACGACTACTTTAAAAATTTAAGCAAGGTTTACTTGAAAGGTTAATTCAGTTTCAATTTATATGTTATTAAATGTTTATAACATTTAAATAAAAGTGTCTGTTCAGTAGCATATAGTTTGTGCTGTGGTATCAAAACTGGTTTTGTAAATTGTGAAATTTCATAGATTTTGGTATCGCCTACTAATATCAACACATAAGGCAAAGAAAACAATTTGTTCTTGAGAGATCCCTATGAGACTTTCCTTGGGAAATTTCCAAAACATGCATGTGAAAGTCGATGGAAGAATTTCATCACCAAATGAAAACCAACAGGAGAAACATGGGTAGAGTGAACTAAGACTAACACAACAGCCATAAGAGCCACCCAAGCCATTCCATGGAATAATTTCATCACCAAATGAAAACCAACAGGAGAAACATGGGTAGAGTGAACTAAGACTAA
The DNA here is from genome assembly GCF_001515605.1 of Sinocyclocheilus anshuiensis. Classification (NCBI taxonomy): domain Eukaryota; kingdom Metazoa; phylum Chordata; class Actinopteri; order Cypriniformes; family Cyprinidae; genus Sinocyclocheilus; species Sinocyclocheilus anshuiensis. The sequence continues at coordinate 710,363 of NW_015557158.1, forward strand.
ATCAAAACAACACAGTCATAACTTCATAAGCACAAAACATTTGGCAGATCCCTTCTCTTTATGTGTCTGTGTGATGGCCCAACCATATACCCCATCAGATTCAGACAAATATCTTAGTAAACAAGACATAAAAATTATATATTAATATTGTGAATACACTTGGTGTCACGGTGCGCCTATGGTGAGGAGCGAGGAGCGAGGAACGAGGAGAATGCTGGAAAATCAGGACACACAGTCTTTATTGAAATTGACACCACAGGAATCACACGTCGGACACAGGGATTGATGATCAATACCGGACGGGCAACGAGGGGCAGAAAACACTTTAAATACACTGAAACTAATGGGACACACCTGGGAACAATGGAACAGAACGGGGAACACCTGGAACAAATGATAACACAATCAGGACAGGAACAGGAAGACCAAATAAGGAAATAAACATAACATGGAGCATGTGGGGGAAGGAAACACACACAGACACGCAACAGAGTCTGACATTACTGTGGGTGCCCTGGAGGCTGGTGCAGGACTGGGACACGGGGAATACCTCCAGGACGGATCAGGCAGTCCAGGTTGCCATGGCGGCACAGGGAGCTCAGGGGCCATGGCGGAGCAGGGAGCTCTGGAAGCCATGGCGGAGCAGGCAGCTCGGGGAGCCATGGGGGTTCAGGCAGACTAGGAAGCCATGGCGGTTCAGGCAGACTAGGAAGCCATGGCAGAGCATGCAGACTAGGAGGCCATGGCGGAGCATACAGTTCAGGAGGGCATGGCGGAACAGGGAGCTTGGGGAGCCCTGGCGGAGCAGGCAGCTCAGATGGCCATGGTGGAGCAGACAGTTCAGAAGGCCATGGGGGAGTAGGGAACTCAGGAGGCCATGGATGAACGGCCTCCATGGCCTTGGCCTCACCACTCGGCCCGGCCACTACGGACGGACCCATACTACCCCCCCACCCTTGGGCTCGACATGGGAACCGGAGCCCTTTCTGTGCTACACTCGGGGACTGGAGTCTTCTCTGGGCTAAACTCGGGGACTCGAGTCTTCTCCGGGCTAAACTCGGGGACTGGAGACCTCACTGGGCTAAACTCGGGGACAGGAGCCCTCCGTGGGCTAAACTCGTGGGCTAAACTCGGGAACAGGAGCCCTCCGTGGGCTAAACTCAGGAACAGGAGCCCTCCGTGGGCTGGATTCGGGGGCTGGAGCCGACACTGGAGCGAGCTCTGGGGCTGGAGCCGACACTGGAGCGAGCTCTGGAGAGTGGAAACTCCCCGAGGCCATGATCCATGATCGCCGGGGGGGATGGGGAACAAGAAAACAAAAGACTTTCAAAAACGTAAACAAAATGGGGAGAAGGGGCGCCGCTTACTTTCTGTTTAGGTCCGGAATTCTGTCACGGTGCGCCTACGTTGAGGAGCGAGGAACAAGGAATGAAGAGAACGCTGGAGAATCAGGATACACACTCTTTATTGACATTGACACCACAGGAATCACACGTCGGACACGGGGATTGACGATCAATACCGGACGGACAACGAGGGGCAGAAAACACTTTAAATACACTGAAACTAATGGGACACACCTGGGAACAATGAAACAGATCGAGGAACACCTGAAACAAATGATAACACAATCAGGACAGGAACAGGAAGACCAAATAAGGAAATAAACATAACATGGAGCACGTGGGGGAAGGAAACACACACAGACACGGAACAGAGTCTGACACTTGGCTACTCTGAGAAGCATATGATAACTGATTTACTTTAGAATCATATAGCAAATTCACATAGAAATAATACTTTAAATGAACAATAACAACATTTTTGTAAAGTTATGGCTTCATGAGGCATCTGCATGAGTTGAATTGACTACTTTTTATGCTACTTTTTAGGATGCTTTTGTGTGCTTTTTGAAACTTGTAGGAAAATGTGAATACGAATAATGAATGAATTCTCATTTCTGGGTGAAATATTCCTTTAAGGTAATGGGTTTAAAGAGAGAAGATGAAAGAGAGAGAAAGAAACAGTGCAGTGAAAGGGCTAAAAACTCACTTAGGATGCTTCGCTGAGCATGAGGCCTATAGCGTCACAAGTAAATAACAAATCAAAAATGGCCCCTAGAGCAAGAGGCACAAAATCTACAAAAGACCATCTTAAGCTCCTCTGCGCCATCTCAGACTGACTGTAGTGAAACTGATGAGGTAAAGCCTGCAGTATGACTTGAACTACAGTAGAGAGGCGGAGGAGCAGATATAGCCTTTGTCTCATTATTGCTATAATCAATGCTCTCAGTGCAAGGAATCAAACTGCGGCAGCTGCCTGCGCTCATTTCAGAGACATTGTGGGTAGACAGTGTAATGGAGGCTTTTTGGATGCTCTCGCAAAAGGGAATAATTGTAGCGTGACACTCCAGTCTCTTACAGTAGGCTATGCGCAGGCCCGGTAACTGGCACTGAGAGGACAACGGGGAAATATTCACTCATGATTTATTTCAGCAGCGATCAAATGGATGGTTTAGCTAAAATTGAAAATTCTGTTATTATTTATTCCATCCTCATTATGTACTCACTCTCTTGTCATTTCAAACCTGTGTATTTTTTTTATATTTTTTATTTTAATGTGGAACGTTAAAAAAAATTTTTTTTTAAAGAAT
>NW_015557158.1:713025-719463 GCF_001515605.1 Sinocyclocheilus anshuiensis
GTGATCAGTGGCCATCCAGCTCCATAAAGAACATTTTTATTATGTTTTTTTTTCGTGAAGCCCCTAATCACAATATGCTTTAATTGTATGGAAAACAGGAGCTCAAATATTCCTCAAAATATTGTATTTTGAATTCAGCAGAACAAAAAATGTCACACAGGTTTGGACTGACATGTGAGAGTGTAAATAATGACAGAACTTTTCGGTCAATTATTCCTTCAACGCCCTAGAATCCCAACGTTATGTTATCATGAAACAAGCAATTAAATTTTCTCCAATATAAACATTTAGACCAATTCAAAAAAATGATGACAGATAACTGACAAATAACCAATACTAAATTCTATACTAATATGTCTAAATAAAGTAACAATAATATGCTGAAAAAATCAATCATTTGAAATGCTACAGTTAATTTATTAGTGTTTTCAAAGTTACAAGACAGCAGAGATAATATAAATGTAAAATTAGTATAAATAAGTATAAACAATTAAATAGCTAATACCAACCAATACTTTAAAAAATATATACATATTATATCGGATATCGGATGACAACCGATACGCTACCAATATAGCATGCATCTATAAATTCAATGCCTACTACCGTTTTTAAAATTAATACTTATACTCTGCAAGGAAGCATTAAATTGATCAAAAGTGCTATTAATCAAATTAATCTATTAATCAAAGAAACCTCACAAAAAATTATCATGGTTTCCACAAAAATATTAAGCAGCACAAATGGATTAAACATTGATGACAATTCAAAATGTTATTTTTTTTTGTTTTTTTAAAGCACTGAATCAGTATTTTCTAATGATTTCTGAAGAATCATGACACTGAAGACTGGAGCAATGGCTGCTGAAAAATCTGCTTTGCATCACAGGAATAAATTTTATAATCTATTCAAACAGAAAACAGTCATTTTAAATTGCAATAATATTTCACAATATTACTATTTGTACTGTATTTTTGGTCATATAAATGCTGCCTTGAAAGTTATTGTGTCTTATTTCACCAAATAATTAATCAAGTAACACCCCCCACACATTTGTGGAGGACAGATACAGATCCACCCGCCCATGACCCAGTTTCAGTACCTTATAGACCCCATTTGCAAACATCATCTGACCCAGGGAGCAAAGGCGACTTGTTTCTCTGGCCATCTGCCGCAGCATGGCTAAAGAAGCTGCACCATATCACACCTGTTCAGATTGAGGTTACACTCACACACACATAAACACGACACCCGCATATGTCAAATACAGACGTGAGTAATGGTGTTTGCAGATGACAGGGGAAAAGGGGTCAGATCAAATATTTATCCTAAGAGAAACTAGCCTTTGCTAATATCATCAATACAAAAAGACAGTCACACAGTGACCATTTCACACTCACAGCCAGTCTGAATATGTGGGTCATTCACATGCTGTCGATTCAATTGCGTAGGAGTTTTCGATCAGAATTCACTGACATAAGCTGCAGAATGTTTTCCGTAGGCAAACTAAGCCAACGTCCTAGTAAAACAGTCTCCTATAAAATGTATGTCTGTGGGCATGTTGCTTTAAAGAGTTAGACAGCCGAGGGCTCTAATGCAGTGAGACAGCTGAATCAAAGACTGCCATCAGCAGGATGAGTCTTCTGTGCTCGATTGACACTCTGCCTAACCAAAAAGGGCCTTGGTGGCATTTCCCAAACCAAATGTTCTCTTAATCTCCCACAAGCTCAATTTAAGAAGCATTGGCAAGGATATTTCTAAAAGATTATTTCCCATGCTGTGCTATTTATTTTAGGAATAGCTTGCTTCTTATTAGCAATATATGGTTAAAGGAATAGTTCACCCAAAAATAAAAAAATGCTGTCATCGTTTACTCACCCTCAAGTCGTTCCAAAAAGTCTCTTTCTTCTGCTGATCAGAAAAGAAGATATTCTGAAGAATGTTGGTAACCAAACAATTGACGGTAACCATAGACTTCCATAGGATGGAAAAAATACTATGGAAGTCAATGGCTACTGTCAACTGTTTGATTACCAATAGTTTTCAAAAGTTCTTCTTTTGTGTTCGGAATAACTTGCGTGTGAGTTAATGATGACAAACTTTTTGGGTGACCTACCCTTTAAAAAAAGGAATCACCTTTTATACCTTTGATATAAGCAGCTTTGATTACATTTGTAATGAAATGGAAGTAGCAAAAGATTATTTCTTCCATATTATGACATATGTACATCAATAATCAATGGTTATTGGGAAAAAAAGCACGTAGGGTGTGGATCATTGGTTTTTGATTGGATTTGGCTATGTGGGTAATGCAGAAGAATGTAAGCTTGCAGGGACGCAGTTTAAGTGAAATAAATCCCAACGTATACTTTAGTTGTTGTCTACGATATGTTATGCGTAGCATAAATTTCATCATTGACATTATTTTATTACAGCACATAGTCTGTACACTCAGGTTTCCCTTGAACCTTGATTTATTTACTTATTGTATTTATTTATTTATTGGCACTAATTGGTTGGTCCAAAAGGTGGTCCAGGTTGTTTTTCAGAGTCTGAAGAGACAGAACTGAAGAGACAGAACAACAATAAACGACCATCGTCAAACCACTGGAGATGCAACAACAGTAAACGGCCACTTTGATGAATGCTTGTGGTTAAGAGATTTCTGCAAATATTGTATAAAGGAGAACAAAGCACAGACACTGGACAAAGATGAAACTTACTAGTGTGCACAACGCTATCAAATGAAGTACACTTAAGGCTATGCATTGTCTATACGCATACTCCAGTGTATCCTATCAGACTTCTATCTTTTTGAACTTAAAAGATTGGAGAATCCTGGTATACGTCACCAGAGAGAAGTCTGTTCACAATAAGATCAACTCCATGCATTTAGAAAACACAGTGTGAATTTTCATTTCATGACAACTTTAGCCAAAAGATTTGTATCCAAAATTTCCATCCCTTAAAAATTACAAGTTGCAGTGTGTAATTTGCAGAAATTGTAAAAAGAACATTTCCAAGGATTCAGCGACCTGTCAGCCAAAAAGTCACAGCCCAAAGTCAGAAGCCAGAAGTTGACATGTCAGAACACTCAAACAGAGCCACAGTATTTGAATGTTACTGGAAATCAACTAGTGAATGGCGTACTTAGTTGTTGCAATAAGAAAAAAATGTTTTCAAATCCAAATAAATGGCATACACAAGGTTTTATTGAACGTGCAGACAGCACAGTACTGCAAGGAAAGAATGGTGAAGGTCTTCTAGCTCACGAGTCTTGACTCATTGATTTTGTTTATTTTGGGTGAAGGGCAAGACATTGAAAATAGCTCTGAGGTTCCTTTTTCAACAAAACGGCAACCCAGTACACAGTTTCTCATAGATAACCCAACAAACAGCTAGTTAACTGACATCCAAGAGGTTCGAAGAGCTGAGACTACTGTACTGATATAAAGGCTGACCTGTCCAGACAAGCATGTCTAATGCCCAGAATAACTCAATCGTGGATCTTGATTTTCATCATGAGTTTGCATATTAAATAACATTTCAAACTATTTTGAATGTTCATAAAATACATTTTAATTAAACAAAGATTGGCATATAGCAACAGTTATCAGCTCTAACTAGCTTAGTCCAGCTGATCCATAACAACTTGGACTAGTGATGAGTCATGATGGTTGACTCATCAATTAGTAAGATTCATCAAGTCCCCCCCCCCCACAACAAAAGCACTAATGGAAGTCACTTTCTGTGATTTGGCAACTGGTATGTTTTCCTGGATCAACACCGTTGTTGGACCCGAAACTACATTGCCATCAACCAATCAGATTGTAGGGTTAGGATTAGGGCGGGGCTTGGGAGTTGAACAACATGCTTATCAGCCTATTATTTCCTTACAATTTAAGAGTCGGTTAATGAGTTAAGGTTAGGGATATGGTTACGACTATGTTTGTTGACATGAATGTTGTTCCAGGACCAACAAAAGATGCTGATCCAGGAACATACCCTACTTGGCAAAATCATGAATGTGCTGCATTAAGTAGGACATGTTCCTCGATCAACATCTTCTGTTGGTCCTGGAAAAACATAGTCAAACAAAAATACACTATTACACTATTAGTGTATTTTCCCCCATAAATACATCAATAAAGCAAGATAAATTAATCTAGAAAGCAAAATCGTAATTCAGTAAGATTTGTTTTAAGAGAATATACATTCAAAAAAATGCTGGGTTGTTTCAACCCAGCTTTGGGTCAAATATGGACTAACCCAACCGTTGAGTTAAATTTTTTAATTAGATTTTTAACCCAAGAGTTGGGTTAATCCATGTTTGACCCAAAGTTGGGTTGAAACAGAAGAGTGTATCTTGAACTGCATTTATTTTTCTTACCCAATTAGCAAATTTCCACATTTTTAGAATGTTTTAGAAATTATTTCTAATAAATAGAAATAAACAATTAAAGATATATTCTCTGTAAACAAATCTTATTTACTTTTGCTTCTGTAGTAGTTACATCTTCTTTTACGGCTTCTCAGACATTTTTACTAAATTTGTTCTTTTTTTGATAATTTTGGCACGAGTGTTGCTCCGGGACCTCCAAGAGACTGTAAAAAAACAAAATCTAAGAAATTTTAGATATATTATCTGAAAACAAGTCTTCTAGGTTAATTTATTTAGTTTTATGGGCTTAGGGGGGAAAAGATGGGGAGGGGGGTAGTGAAAATGCTTTCTCATACACAATGTAAGTGACCTATTTCTCCTTCTGCATATCGTGTGTGTAACTGTGGCCCTTTAATGCCACCAGTAAGAGAAACTGATACGTAGAGACATGAGAGTCCTCTCAGTCCACTGCGTTCTCTGTAATGATGTCATTCCAGGAGAGGAACATCAGACACAATCAGACATGCATTTGTTTTCTGATCATCATAACCAGCCTACATTGCATTTGATAACCACAGAGAGTGACAACAAATAAATCTAATAATAGAAAGACCGATAAGCATCAGCTAATCTGTTCAGTTAGTATATCAATTGATCTATTAATCTGAGCCATATGGAGGCTCATGCAGCTATTTCCCTTTAAGAGTATTAGCCAAACACAAGCCTTCAGAATAAGCTTGTTTTCTAATCTGAGAGATGCACTGGTTTTAGGGCCCATGCGTTTAAAAAAAAATAAATGTGACTTTTACTGCACAAATCAAAACATCCATAACCCTTCCATTGAGGCTCATCCTTCATTTTTAAAAAGAAAAAACTCACCTCCCTTCTTCTGTCTCATCCATATCATTGCTGAAACTCATTTTAGAGAGATGTCAGAAGACCAAAGCCAGGTAAAGCATCAAAATCGAACCACCCAAGGATGTTTCTCAGTAAACACTGATGTTCGATGAAAAGCTTGATGCAAAACGCTGTTGAATATTCAGTTTTGGGATCCAAAACAAGAAGGAGGCAACCACACCTCCTCTTCAGAGATTAACTTGTAGGAGGCGACAATAACACATGTGCTCAGTCTCATCACCATATGTGTCCTCGCCCACAGAAACAAGCGCTGACGCACAAAGACGTGAATTTGGCTGGATGTGCTGAGCTGCAGCCTCTGAGGAACAAATCAACTTTTTGTCTTTCCACAACATAGACAGTGAGGGGAGGATGGAGAGCGAAAGATAGAGAGACAGGGAAGGGAGGGGAGAGAGAAACAGGAGGAGCGTGGGCGGAGGTGATTAGACTGGAGATGGTGATGACACACTTTCAGTCAAATAGTTTATAAACAAAGCATCAGGCTGTCTTTGAGTTCACATTAACAACGGTTAACGTAAAGTTACTCGTCGTCAGGCTACAGAAGAAAGTCGCCCATCTGCAGTGCCAGTTGTCTGTGTTGGTGTGTTTGTACTTGCAATGTTCTTTAGCTCAGCTCATCATATGTACTTATAAAATAGCTAATGAAAATTAAACATAGTTTTGTTATTCTGACATATTAATTACTGTGAACAGAGCACAGCATGTGCAGTCACAGCACACTTCCTATAAGCCTATTAATGCTATAGTGAAGAATGACCTCAGTGTGCTGGATACCTCTCAAGATTCTACTTACGTAACAAAATGGCCTTCCAAAATTTAAAGGTATACTGCCTTTTTTATGCATTTTTTTATTGTTTTATATTACTGGTTTTATTTGTTAGATTTCTCCAAGGAAACAAAATACATATCTTTTAATCTATTTATTATTTAAGGTATTTACTCTGTGTAGTGTGTATATGCATGTATATTCTATGTTGTTTAACAGGGATTCCCTAACCTTATTTGTTAGCCAAACCAAATCCTTTTGACCTAATATATTTACTTCCTCTTACATTTGAAGGTAATATTTCCAGTGTTCGAACTATACCGTGGACTTTGGGGGAGCCCACTTGTTTTGTTTTTTTTATAAAGGGGGGGGG
>NW_015557158.1:719901-720176 GCF_001515605.1 Sinocyclocheilus anshuiensis
ACTATACAGGATTTACCCTATTATACTTTATCGACACAAATTGATAGGTGAAACAACAAACAGCCACCCACAAATAGTTTATAAACAAAGCATCAGGCTGTCTTTGAGTTCACATTAACAACGGTTAACGTAAAGTTACTCGTCGTCAGGCTACAGAAGAATACCATACCATACAATACAATACCATAATTCCTCTGTTAGTTAGGCCTAAGACATCGAGAGTCACGCAGACCTATAACAACCCAGCCACAACACATAATTGCGAATAACATGCC
>NW_015557158.1:720671-733580 GCF_001515605.1 Sinocyclocheilus anshuiensis
ATGATATTTTTGCAATTTTACACATAATAATCCACGATGATCACATTACACAAAACTGAAATTGCACGTCAAAATAACACATTGTCAATATATTTTGAGACCCCCCAAAATTTCACAATTCACGTTTTCAGGGGAGCCCATGTCTTATTAAGGGGAGCCGAGCTCCCCCTAGCTCCCCCGTAGTTCGCACCCTGAATATTTCAATAGTATAAACACACATTTGCATGTTCACAGTTCTCAGTTAATGATGACATGACATGCAGGTAAACAAATAAAAATATTTAAAAATGTAAGTTTTATTTTGATTATTTTTATTTAAAAATTCATTTGACTTTTTATTTATTTAATTATTTAGTAGTTTTCCTTCAACTCACAGACTCCCTGCAGTTCCCTCACAAATCCCCAGTTTGGGAAACACTGTTCTATATGGTTAAATATTCTATATGTATCTAATTATTATTTGTTCTGTTTACATGCGATTGAATGTCACCACAATATCGGAATTACCAGTGGATTTTTCTGAGCCTTGAGTTGGAGAATCATGACAAAAGTAAAGCTGCGGTGTGCAATTTTTGCAACATTAGTGCTGGGCGGTATGACCAAAAATTTATATCACGGTATTTTTCAAAATTAGACAATCTAGTGCTAAAGTCGTGCTTGTGTGTGTGTGAGACGCGGGAGCTGATGGCAGGGGGTGCTGGATATTTGTGGCGGTCAATGTGGATATTGTGGATGAGTTCTTCTGTGTCATCACGTTCTATTAGTTCTACAGCTTCAGTTTCGGAACTTTCACGCTTAGTAAGACATACAGCTGTTCCCTCACCACAGTGCAACAGTGAAAACGGACCCGTTTCAAACAGTGTTGCGTTCCGAACGTTGTTTAAGCGACATACACCGGTATTGCGGTATTTCAAAAATTCATATCATAATAAAAATAAACACCGGTATTCGGTATGAACCGGTATACCGCCCAGCACTAAGTGGAACAAACCAAAATTGTTTTCAAACAGGTTACCTAAAACGCTCACGACACATTTGCTGCGTCTCAATTCGCATACTATCCGTCCTAAATAGTATTCGAAAATATAATTAGCATGTCCCAAATCATAGTATGTTTAAAAAAGTATGCCAAAGATTCCCGGATGGTCAATTACTTCCGGTTAGAATTGTAAGTGCAGATCGATGCACACTCTAATGGCTAATATTGCCCACAACACATTGTGCGGTGGACGAGGATTCAATTAGAACTACAAACACGCATTAAAAGTGTTAAAAAACTACAAACATGGCGGATATACGCGACCAACGGACAGGTAGATAAACGGATTTGAGTGATAAATAATCAGTGTCTAACCTGATGAAAAAATATAAGTTTAATGTTATCCACGTTATATTTCATCAGCGGCAACACTGTGAACTTTTATAATTATACTTTTGGTCATTAACTTTTAAATGCATCATTATGCAAACACATGAGCAGAGTTCTCGGCATGATAGACCCGCGACTGGCAGATCAACGCACCTCTTAATTTCTCTCCAATACGGTAGGAAATCAAATTAAACTAAATGTGGATGATGTTAACTGTGATAAGATGATTGACAGGGCAGTTTAAACAGTGACAGAATGCACGTAACTAAGCAACAGAGCGTCCGTTAAAGACGCAGTTATGACGAAGTAGTATGTCCCAAAGCTTTCCTACTATTCTTCTACATACTCAAAAGTATGTACTTTTTCTTCACAAAAAGAGTACATACTTTTAGGGCATAGTATAAGTAGGCGAATTGGGGCAGCAATTGTTTGGATTTACAGTAAGTCCCGCCTCAAACTCACACCATTGGTTGAAGCAATGTTGCCATGTTGCAATGTCTTCAAAACACAATAGTTACTTTATAATCACCATGACTTAAAGTTGACTCTGCACATTAAACTGGGATGAGAGAAAGTATTCCAGTATTTTTAAAGTAGTTGACCTTGATTTTGTTGAACTATGCTATAAAGAGTGAAGAATTATGAAATTCCCAAATTACTTGAACGCACATCTCTAAGACTTAAAAGTCTGTAGGAATTTCAAAGGAAGACTTAAAGGCAGCATAACTCCTTTTCCTTCAGCTTCAGTTGTCTTGCGCTGACTGTATAATATCTTCACTTATCTTTCAAATCATGTCGCTTTTCTAGTCTGGAACAGGGGTCTCTTGGCCAAAGCCGACTGGCGGAGATTTCCTCTGGTGCTGAATTGATCACGCTCTGTTGATTGAACTTGTCCTAAATTCTCATGACCCAAATGCGAGTCCACCAGCAGGGCTGGATCAATGTATTCACATGGACATTTAACCAGACTAATCATGTCCAGCATTTTGTATAGGCTAGTTGTTTTATATAGCGATAGAGGCTATTTAAACTAAATGAAAATAGTATTTTTTTGTGATATGCTATTTACTCTAAGTGAAAATAGCATATTTTCTTAGCGATAGATGCTATTACACTAAGTGAAAATAGCAGTATTTTTAGTGATGCTATTTACACTAAGTGCAAATAGCTATAGATAGTTAAAATAGGATATTCTGCTAATTACTTATTGCAAATAGTGTCAATTATCTGCACCTCAGCATTGTAATACATTATAAAACAGTGTGCAATAATAACTTATTGAGTGTAAATTTTAATTTTAATTCAAATTATTAAATGGCTCTCACCTTATTGGGACAAAAGCCCTCCCTACACCTAACCCTACCCGATACTTTATTTTCAACTTTTTGATTATTTCCTTCATTTTTATTAAAAATAAATGCTTTTTTGATGTGATTTGAAATTTGAAAAGGGAGGAAAAAAGTTTGCCAAAAGGAGGATTCGAACCCGGGTCGATCGCGTCAAAAGGAGTATGACACACGCTTTACCATCTACGTCACTGAATCTGACGATCAATGACCATTTTTGTAATGTTGACTAGCCCAATCACACGTTGGTGGGTGGAGTTAGTGTAAATAGCCTCTGCCAACAAGGCAGGCTATTTGCACTTAGTGTAAATAGACTCTCCGATTTTTTTTTTTTTTATTCTCACCAGTTAAACAGTTGCCCACAGAAAAAAACAGGGGGTGCTGCAGCACCCTCAGCACCCCCACTTCCAGTGCATATAGGCCTCTCATTCAGGCAAACACGCTTTCAGTTGCCAGTCTGTTAAATAAGAGTCGATCAATGTGTCCTCTCTAGACGGTCAGTGAAAATGGGGTTAGATTTATGTAGTCCGATTGTAGGAGCCGCATACAAGAGTTTGTCAGAGTCACAATGATCCAGTGGCACATTGCCCTCTACCTGCACTGAGTGGCAATATGACAAAGGCCTGCGTTTCTTTACTAAGCTGTCAGAGGATACGTGACGCAAGCTGATCTGTCAGTACAGCTTCATATGTACCACTACACAGAGGATCCACATTAACCAATTATTAAGTTAGGGTAAGTTAATTAACCCTTAAATGCATACCTCGGGTCTTTAGCGACCTGGGACATCATTCTCTACCCTCTCCCTCCTTCATTTTTTAAAGTTAAACATCAACTTTCTTAGTATTCCTCAATCTATTCATTATAAACAATATAAGAAGAAAAAATAGAAGAAACAAATAGTAAAATATAAAAGAATGTCAATTTTCTGATTAATTTTTTGTAAAAAGTGTATAGGGTCGCTAGAGACCGGAGGTATGTAAATGTGTAAGTATTTTTTTCTGCACAACTATATTTAAATATCTGATGACTCAATACGTGCAATGCATCTTTTTTCCTCAAGGTGGCACTGTTTGATACACAATGATGACTTGACGGTTCACTGATAATTACAGCAGGCATAAAACAAACGAATATCATCAGCAAAAATGTAACTGGTTTGAATTGCTTTACTGCAGAGCAATTACTATAGGCAATGAAATATAAACGTCACTGTCATTTGATGCTGGATGTGGTGAATAAGCTGCCAGTGATCAAAATATTGAATATCAAGTCATTGAAAACTATCGTTTTGAGAATATGGTTGAGATCGTGAATATGAGGCAGATGCTGAATGTTCTGCGGAAGTGCACTCTGACGATGACAGCGATGGTAAAATCATCTGCTCAAATTGAACCCTTTTAAGGGTCAAAAGGTAACAACATATGCTTTATTTTTTTCTTCTGTAATTGTTCTTAAAATATCAAGAGAGCTTTTTACTATTGCAGCAGTTAGAGATCCATCCGTGCTGGATATATAGGTCCGGGTCGCTAAAGACCCGAATATGTAAGAATGATTGGCGAAACATTCATGCATTTAAGGGTTAATTGAAATTCTAATTTTATTATTGAATTTCGTTAGTAGGGATGTGCCAACACAAATATTAATTAATGTACTGCAATTTTATTTCTTACAATACCACATTGAGCTTTAAAATCAAAACAGATACGTCTGAACTTCCGTTTACCATATTTGATATGCACTACATATGAGATCTGATTAATGTTTATATGTGAATAAAAACCTAAATTAAATCGGTTCATCATATAAAATGAACATGTCTCTTTGGAAAACTTAAACTGCTCAATTCATATGGATTTCTTTTACAATCTATTTATGAACAGTTTGAAGTGTGAATGTATTGGTGGAATGGGCTTTCAATGGACAGAAATCTCTCAAGTTTCATTAAAAAATATCTTCAGTGTTTCGAAGATGAGCATTTGTATGGGCTTGGAACAACATCAGGGTGAGTAAATGATGCCTGAATTTTCATTTTTTGGGTGAATGGGTGCATTTAAACAGCAGTGCTTCCATTAATCCCAACGGAAGTCCGGCCCATCTCTTTCCTCAGCTGCCCTGCATTCAGTCCCATCACCATAGAGGGGAGCCCCAGGCTCATGCGAACACACTGGCCCTGTCTGCTTGTTCTCAAAGCCTGAAGGCATAAAAAGCAGCCCATCTGACGCAGAAGCACTGATATCAGGCAGGCGAGAGCCTCCAGCAACGCCTGAAGAGGCACTGAGACCAGTAGCGATGTCACTTCCTTGTTTGTTCTCTCTCACTCCACTGCATTCGATTACTAAATCTTAGTCTCAAACAGGGTGCGAACTACGGGGGAGCTAGGGGGAGCTCGGCTCCCCTTAATCAGACATGGGCTCCCCTGAAAACGTGATTTATGAAATTTTGGGGGGTCTCAAAAAATATTTTATTTTGACGTGCAATTTCAGTTTTGTGTAATGTGATCATCGTGGATTATTATGTGTAAAATTGCAAAAAATATCATTCATTCATGCATGATGGCGCCACGGTATAGTTCAAACACTGGTCTCAAACAACTCATTATCCCTAACGCTGTTTCTCCCAGCCCTCTCCTCCTTCTCTCTGCCTGTTTTCCTTCCTTGTTCTTATTTTTGCTCCGAGCGTGATTGCGGTCCCTGTTGGATCAGACAAGAAACCCAGAGTGTAATCACACCCAGAGGTCCGTCACACTAAGAATCCTCACTGTTCATCATACCTCACTCCAATCATCATCAACACCCCCCAATCACCACCTCTTTCGGCTGCCTGGCAACCAGCTCCCATGACAACCACTCCTACAAGGGGTGTATGGGGTGAGTTCCAATGCCTGATGGAAGGAAGAGGCTATGAGAGAAAAGAAGACGGAAATGAAGCGCTATTGCAAACACGTTTTGAATAATTGTTGTTTTGACACTACTTCCTGGCACATGATGGGGAAAATTCAAAGTTTAACTACTCATAAGTGTGAGGAGAAAGTTAGCATACCTAATGATAATATTTATACAAGGAATCTCTTTGCCAAATGGGAGAGTGGGAGTGTTTTTGAAAAATGTAGTTTCATTGGCCGAAAGCAGTGTGCCCAATGGCTGATATAATACCCATATGAAGATTATAGCAAATGAGGCCTACACAAAATAGTGAAAAATCCCTCAAAATAGTGGAAATTATTAGAAAACTAGAAAACTGTAGGAAATCTGCATGGGTATTTCTGAGTTTCTTTCTCTTTATTTCTTCTGGTTACTAAATAAGGGTGGAGTTAGTAGTTTAAAATCAGTATACATTTGCAACCCAATTTGCTTCCATAATGTGACATATCTCGAAGTGAAACAGGACCAAAAAAAAAATGGCAGAAATTTATTCATCAGTGAATGATTGGGTCGTAAAAGGTGGCCATTACAAAAAGAATGGAGCTTGTTAAAACAATGCTTAAATAGCTTTTACATTTGTTAACATTATTCAACAGCCTGTGTGGCCCAGGTGAAGTCACTGAAAAAGAATGTCATTTCAGAGAAGGAGCAAATCATTACTTCTATTCATTTGTTGTGATTTCAAGTCTTAATCAAAGTTTACACTGCAAAGAAAGATTTTCTGACTCAGTATTTTTGTCTTGCCTTTCAGTGCAAATATCTAAACATTCTTATGCTTTATGCTTAAAACAAGCACTTACTGTTTAAAACGTAGAAATATCTAGTTGTTTTACCTTTTGATTCTGAATGAATTTTCTTTTTCTTAGCTTATTATATTCTTGTTTTAAAGGATTAGTCACTTAATTTTAAAAAGATTTATGAGAAAACAAGACTTATTATCTTAAGTCATTTTGTTTCACAAGTAAATGTATCTTGATTTACGAGTGTTTAGATATTTGAACTGGAAAATTATTTTCTTTGGGAATATGAGAATCAGTGAAACCCGTGAGACCAGGAACAGGCTTTAACTAAATTGTAAAAAAAAAAAAAATATATAAAAATAAAAATGTCAAAAACACAATAAAATTACTAAAACTTTAACTTGATTTAGCACATTTAGTTTAACTTTATTTGTTAAAATAAACTAAAACAAAATTAAGAAATGAAAAATAAATATACATAAAAATGAAAATATATATATATATATATATATATATATAGACAAAGCTGTATAGAGTTTTGAACTGACAGGAATGGAAGAGAAAGCTAGCACTTCTGTTAAATGTCCAACAGACATATTTATCAGCCGACAATAATGTAAAAATGGCTAAATACCATCCAATTAATCAGTCTGTCTAATGTATCAATCTATCAATAGTATAGAGTCAAATGTCAACAGTGCTCAACATGTTAACACTTTGTTTTTCTTCAGTTCTCCCCCACAAAGATTACATTTCCCTGAAAATTTTAATTAAATGCCGCTGGGTGCACAGTTCACAGTACGCTCAAGACCGAAAATAAATAAACCACAGTGGGAAAGCAAGAAAAAGGCTAGTGACTGACAAATGTCAGCATGACAGGACCTCCAACCATATCCGGAGTCCATTTATTGAACAAACATGGAAGGTGATTTTATAGACTAATACTCACATTTATCAGACTGCAGACAAACGGTCCAATGACTCACGCATGTTATATGGAGGTTTCCGCCACACTGAGAGTGAGTCAGGAATAGTGAGTGGAAAGGAGGACAGGCCCACAGCAGGGCTGGGACATGCCACATGGCTCCTCCTTGACAACTAGTGGCATCCAACACAGGGAGCAGAAGTGGACAACTTTGTTATGCTAATAGGGTGGGACAGCTGCCTGGGGTCATGAGGCGAACTTGGAACGCCACTGCACGAGCAGAACGGGAAAAAAAACCCTGATGAACCTATCATCACAGACGACCCTGGGTCTTATCAGTGCCTCAAGCAACAATGATTGTAGTAAAGATCATATTATTTTAGGAATGCATTATCTATAGGAAGCATTTTGGTTATTCTTTATTCATTTACTGGTATTGGCTAATATTGAATATTTAATTGTGTATGCTAATTTCCCCTATTTTTATATTTAGATTACATAACACTTACTTAAAGTTCATCTTAATAGACACTAATAACTTAATAATGCTGTTAAATCAAATGCAATGTTTGTCAAATCTCAAAATTAATTTCCATTATTTATACTGTAATACTTTTAATGTTGTGACATCTCAGTTTACTTTTAGCAAATTAATTATTTTAGTTTTATTGTTTTTAATGTATTTAGATAAATAGTATAACATTTTTAATCTTGGCTACTTATAAGTTAAAGAGATAGTTCACTAGAGAATGGCATTCCAGTTTATGATGTAAGCTTTGATGAGAAGCAAAGACTATAGAAATACAAAGATGGTTCACTCCTATACTTATGAATGGGTGAAACTGCAATGCGCAATATGGCGGAATAGTCCCACCTTCTAAATGAAAGAGCCAAACGCTGATTGGTAAAGTCATTGCATCACTGCAGCGGCCGTTAGAAGCTCCGGTTCCCATAGAAACCTGAAGCTAGACCAGCAAATGCGCATGAGCAGTCATAAGCGCATTATGACTGTGCATGCACATTGGCTGGTCTAGCCTGAAAAATAAGCTTTTTTACGCTATTTGAGCATAAGAAACAACATTCACGGGGCAGTTCATTTCAGATTTTGTTGCTGATTTTAAATATGTAATTTATTTGTGAGTTCATAGGGCAGTTTTTGAGAAATGGTCAGAATCGATTCAGAATCGTTGTAGAGAGAATCGCCATGCATCGGAGAATCGATTTTTTTCTCCTACCCCTACCGCCAAGTGAACAGACTTTCCTTGAAAGGGACTTCGGTGAGAAGTGACGAATGCAGAAGTGCAGAGGAGAGCAAAACAAAAGACCATCACGAATTAGAAGTACAAAATGAGCATTTGTAAAGAAACATGTCAGAGGATTTCGATATAAGCTAAGAGACAGGTTTTTCCGTTGCTGTAAACTAAACTTGGTTTTCGCAAGACTATCATATTCTCACTGGAGCTTACACTACGCCTATGTCCTACGTCATCGTAAAGTTTTAAATATGGATATTTTTCTTACACAAACACATCGATTTGCTTCCGAAGGCCTTTATTAACCCCCCAGAGCCGTGTGGGACACTTTTTATGATGGACGGATGCACTTTTTTGGGCTTCAAAATATTGACCACCATTCACTGCCATTACAAAGCTTGAAAGAGCCAGGACATATTTTAATATAAGTCCAACTGTATTCGTCTGAAAGAAGAAAGTCATATACACCTAGAATGACTTGAGGGTGAGTAAATCATGGGGTCATTTTCATTTTTGGGTGAACTATCCCTTTAATTTTTCAATTAATTTTTTATTTTAACTTAATTTTTAATCAAAATTAATCATTAAAAACACAATAACTGTTAAATGCAATCTTCTTCAAATCTCAATATGAACTTCCATTTTTCATACACAACATTATAATGTTGTGATGCCTGGCTAAATGTACTTTTAGCATTTAAAATAATTAATTTTAGTTTTATTATTTTTGAAGTTATATAGATAAAAATAGTGTAGGATATATGGCCATTTTTTGCTTAACCTTTCAGTTTAATTTTCATTTAAACTAGGGTGACCATATTTTAGTTTTCCAAAAAGAGGACAGTGTGGGGTGGGGTTCGTGGCTGGGGAAGGAGGCGGGGTTTCACCTAACGTAGCATTCGTAACGTATATGTAGCAATGTTTTTTTTGTTTGTTTGCTTGTTTTGTTTTTAGAATAAATAAAAATAAAACAAGTCAATAGAACAGAAAACTAATAGATAATGCTTGTGTTAGAAGGTCATTATTTATAATAAATAAAAATAAAATAAGTAGAAAGAATAGAGAATGCTAGTGTTAAAGGCTCTTTTATTTTTTAATAAAACAAGTAGTTAGAATAGAAATAGAATAGAGAGTGCTAACGTTAGAGGGTCATATAAAGATGAAAGAGATGTATTTTCAGCTGTTTCTTGAAAATGATCAAGGTCTCAGCTGCTGATTGAGTTGGGCAGGTCATTCCACCAGTAGGGAACAGTTAATGAAAAAGTCCATGAAAGTTTTATCACAGGTTGAATGCAAAATGTTTCAATACAGGCATTTCAGTCAAATTTATTTTATGCAATATTTCAATCCTTTAGCCCACTTGGGAAAATCAACCCATGGCAACAGTTTAAAAGTAGCCCAATTCTGTGGAAAAAAACGCGGACTTGGCAACCCTGCATCCAACAAGAGCTACTGGAGTCAGCTTTGACTGATCACAGCCAGGTCAAGAAAAAGGAGAGATGACTGACAAGACCATGCTTGAGTATTTGCTGCTTAACAGATCCTGAGCTCACTGACAAATATCTTATCTTGCAAGATGTGCTCCCTTAACACAGAGTGCGTGTGATTGCGAAATCGAAAGTGAAAGTAAACAGCGCAAACGCTCATTCAAAAATATTTAAATACTCCGCATACTGAGAGCGGCTCCCTGATGCGACAAAATTATACAAAATATTAAAATGTTTAAAGGACTGGACACGAAAATTGCGGGAGCTAAACACATGTTACGGGAGCAGGCGGCAATGGTCAGAGATTCAGCGGGAGCGGGATAAAGAAAACAGACGAATCACGGACATTTTGGGCGATTTAGAAATCCCGGCCGGACGCATTTTTATTAGGTCCAAAAAGAGGACATGTCCGGGGAAAAGAGGACGTATGGTCACCCTATTTAAACTCAATTTTTAATCAAACTTAATCTTTAAACACAATAACGCTGTTAAATGTAATCGTTATCAAATCTCAAAATGACTTAGCAATGAGCCTAGCATTTTTCTTACTGTACATTCTTACTGTTATATAATGTATAATACTGTATATTAAATTTATGCCAAAATTTACATGTAGCATTTAAAATTATTTATTTTAGTTTTATTATATTATTTATTTAGATTTATTGGTTATCAGCCATAACATGAAAATAATTATCGGCATATGTCAGTATTGACTAGAATTTTGCTTCCCTACCTACTTTTGATGACAGCCATGTCCCTTTTTCTAGGTAATTTTTTTCTTTTGTTTTCAAAGACTATTTGAAATACGTCATGACTGACGTCTACATGCTGCAGTTCCATTTTTGAGTGACAGCAAAGGCCGGCGTATGTGCACCTGTTTGACCCTGTTGTACACAATCAGGGGGGAGGGAAAAAAGTGTTCTTTTTAAAGGAACATCAAAAAATGCAAGCCAGTCACTTTGGATTTAGCACGTACTGCTGTTGTCTGCACTGAGGAGTAGAAACCATTATGTTATTAGTCCAAGCTACGAAAACATCTCAAAATAAACCGCCTAAATCAAAAATATTCCAGAGATACAACTGAAAACCTGTGGCCTTCAATACTCCAGAATAAGAGGTAACAGACGGCTGTTATTTGTGGACTTGATTGATTGTGCTTTAGTAGTGGCTTAGCTAAAGTGTGCACACTTTACCCAGAGCATTGGATGACCTTCACTAGGCAGTTACAATGCATTGATTCAAACTAAAAGGCAAGAATAACACAGCAGACAGAATGAAATTAGTGTTCCATGTTAGAAAGAAATGACTGTTATCTCCACCTCTCAACCAGTCAGTGAAAGTCATTTAAGCCATGGAACCTTACCGTGAGTGTTTTGTCTGGTTGATAGGAAACACAATCTTGTGAAAAGAGGCCTCTGACTTAACAATAACACATTCAAAATGCTTCCTGTAAACTTTCCCCACTTGATATAAAGCATGAATGGAGTTGCTGGTAGCCATTAACTTCCATAGTATGGAAAAAAATACTATGGATGTTGATGGCTACCATCAAATGTTTGGTTACCCACATTCTTCAAAATATCTTTTTTTTTTTTTAATGTTTTGGACAATAGTATGGCAGTATGGCAGCTGATCATAACAAACTTCTTAATAAATAATTTTTAACCCACAAAAACCTGCTGCTTTACTAAACAAAAATCACCAATTTGACAACCCTTACTAAAAAGAAGTATACTTCAAGTTTATTTTATTAAGTATACTGAAGTAAAGTTCAAGTATATTTTTAAGTATATTTATGTCTCTTTATCTGTCTCTTTTTTTTCTTGACAAGAATTGAATTATTGATAAGAACTGTCTTTATGACCACATCAAACAGCCTCAGCACCAGACACTACTCAAACGAGCACGGAAACGGTACAGGTGATGAGGGAGCTTCAGTAGAACAACAGTGAACTGCGGTCAGATGAGATGTTGTCAGGCCATATGTCAGTAAAAACTAAATTTCCTGTCCTGTCAGCCATTATGCTGTGCTCGTAGCATGCACAAATGCGGCGATTCGCATTGTTTATGATTTCATATTAAAGCGCAAAAGAAACTACAAACATGCAATGTCGTAGTTATGTCGTCAGTTAAGTCATGAAGTTACCAAAAAGGCGATTAAAGCTGCCTTAAAGGGATAGTTCACCCAAAAATTAAAATTAGCCCATGATTTACTCACCCTCAGGGCATCCTAGGCGTATCTGACATTCCACTTTCAGACGAACAAAATCGCAGTTATATTTAAAATTGTCCTGGCTCTTCTAAGCTATATAATGGCAGTGAATGGTGCCCCTGTTTGGGTTGTTTTTAACCCAGTGTTTTTTAGAGTGCATATTTGTTTGAACCGGAGTATACCGACCATGCAGGAACTCCGCGAGATGGAGGAGGCTGCAGTGGCGGCAGCACAAACTACAGATGTACTTCATGTGGTTTCACTGTGCTGTAAACAAAACTTGGTTATCGCGAGACTACACTCTTCTCCCCGGAGCTTACTATGCGCATTCTGCTACACCTACGTCATACGCTCGAACGCCTTGTTGTGAACGCGCCTGCTTGAGCAACTGAAAGCTGGAAATTACAGTTTATACATTTAAAAAAATCAATATTTTTCTTACACTAATGCATTGTTTTGCTTCAGAAGGCCTTTATTAACCTTCTAAGCGCCAAAGTCGCAAAATTGCGACAAGACGTCATACTTAATAAAATAGGCTGTAGATCCTAATATGGTTTAATATCTCATTTGTATTCCCTACCACTAGATGGCAGACATGTAGTACTTCGATTCTAGACCAAAATGACGTCATGTTCCTATTCAAAGTGTTC
>NW_015557158.1:735619-736844 GCF_001515605.1 Sinocyclocheilus anshuiensis
GGTAGAGGCAACAGGGGTAGGAGAAATAGGGCTGGAAGTAGCACTAGCTCTTTGGATCCAGTGCCCCAAAGAGGTGGGAGTGGCCGCGGTACACGGTGCAGTCAGTTTGGGCTAGGTCTGTGCGTTGTGCCATGCAATGAGAGGTACCATACTCTCAAGAACTATAAACTTTGTCACCTAGATACCTGATTGGGCAGATAGCTGGTCAACTGATCAAAAAATAGGCACATGCATTTTACTATGGCACAGTAATATAGTAATAATTTACTATAGTTACTAATAGTTTTACTGTTGATTAGACAAAAAAAAAAAAAAAACATGCAAATAAGTTCAAACATCCACTCCATATATATTATTTCCTGAATATTACTGATGAACTGATCAAAAAGTAGGCTACTGTTCACAAGTGTTTTACTGCTATATAGTATTGTAATATAGTAATAATTTAGTACTTTCTCCTGTTTTATTGTTGGTTTCCTCTTTTCTGATCATTTGGAATGAGGATAAAAAGACAACAAAAAAAAAACATGTAAATAAGTTCAAACATCAACTCAATATCTACTATTTCCTGAATATTACTGATGAACTGATCAAAAAGTAGGCTACTGTTCACATGCATTTTACTACTATATAGTATAGTAATATAGCAATAATTTTGTACTTTCTCCTGTTTTATTGTTGGTTTCCTCTTTTCTGATCATTTGGAATGAGGATAAAAAGACAAGAAAACAAACAAACATGCAAATAAGTTCAAACATCAATTCAATATCTACTATTTCCTGAATATTATGAAATTCAAGATGGCCGCCCCTGATGACGTCATAATATGCTAATTAGATTAGTATATTTACACCCCACATAAACTTTTGGTCATGCCCAACATTTTTCTAATTTACAGTAGATCTCTATCTTTAAGCCCTTTCAAGCCACAAGCTTTTGAAATCTTGATGTCAAAATCCAGCATTTTTTCCAAAAAACCCTGGCGCCTAAAGGGTTAACACCCCGGAGCCGTGTGGAGTTGTTTTATGATGGATGGATGCAGTTTTTTTAGGCTTCAAAAACAGGGGCAACATTCACTGCCATTATACAGCTTGGAAGAGCAAGGAAAATGTTTAATATAACTCCGATTGGATTCATCTGAAAGAAGAATGTCAGATACGCCTAGGATGCCCTGAGGGTAAATCATGGGCTAATTTTCATTTTTGGGTGAACTATCCCTTTAAAA
>NW_015557158.1:736856-754204 GCF_001515605.1 Sinocyclocheilus anshuiensis
CTGTGCCATGCAATGAGAGGTACCATACTCTCAAGAACTATAAACTTTGTCACCTAGATACCTGATTGGGCAGATAGCTGGTCAACTGATCAAAAAATAGGCACATGCATTTTACTATGGCACAGTAATATAGTAATAATTTACTATAGTTACTAATAGTTTTACTGTTGATTAGACAAAAAAAAAAAAAAAACATGCAAATAAGTTCAAACATCCACTCCATATATATTATTTCCTGAATATTACTGATGAACTGATCAAAAAGTAGGCTACTGTTCACATGTGTTTTACTACTATATAGTATTGTAATATAGTAATAATTTAGTACTTTCTCCTATTTTATTGTTGGTTTCCTCTTTTCTGATCATTTGGAATGAGGATAAAAAGACAACAAAAAAAAAACATGTAAATAAGTTCAAACATCAACTCAATATCTACTATTTCCTGAATATTACTGATGAACTGATCAAAAAGTAGGCTACTGTTCACATGCATTTTACTACTATATAGTATAGTAATATAGCAATAATTTTGTACTTTCTCCTGTTTTATTGTTGGTTTCCTCTTTTCTGATCATTTGGAATGAGGATAAAAAGACAAGAAAACAAACAAACATGCAAATAAGTTCAAACATCAATTCAATATCTACTATTTCCTGAATATTATGAAATTCAAGATGGCCGCCCCTGATGACGTCATAATATGCTAATTAGATTAGTATATTTACACCCCACATAAACTTTTGGTCATGCCCAACATTTTTCTAATTTACAGTAGATCTCTATCTTTAAGCCCTTTCAAGCCACAAGCTTTTGAAATCTTGATGTCAAAATCCAGCATTTTTTCCAAAAAACCCTGGCGCCTAAAGGGTTAACACCCCGGAGCCGTGTGGAGTTGTTTTATGATGGATGGATGCAGTTTTTTTAGGCTTCAAAAACAGGGGCAACATTCACTGCCATTATACAGCTTGGAAGAGCAAGGAAAATGTTTAATATAACTCCGATTGGATTCATCTGAAAGAAGAATGTCAGATACGCCTAGGATGCCCTGAGGGTAAATCATGGGCTAATTTTCATTTTTGGGTGAACTATCCCTTTAAAACTGGGCATGTAAGTATTTGTTACATATGAGTCACATTTAAAAACATGTCTCTGAAATGCAGTGGTTTTCAAAACTGTCCTGGAGCAACCCAGCACTGTCTCCCTCATCTATAACACCTCATTCAACTCGTTAGACAGACTAAGAAAACTGGAGAAGATATAAAAGGCGTGGCCCAACAAAGACAAGTATCTGAAGAGGCAGGACGGGTGGGCATACAGGGATTAAAAGCATAGATCAGTAAGATCACAGATGGCCACCGCGTCTCATCTTTCAGTGGGTCCCAGCAAATAATTAGCAGGGGTATGCTCTGCGCCTTTGTCAGCACGTGCGTCTGTCAAACATGAGCGTGTGTCAGGAACAATGACTGGCCTCCCCGCCACCACCACAATCGTTGTGAATTGCAAGGCACGTGCAACTTGGAACAATAGAGAACGGGACGGGTACTGGGTGGCATCAAGCCGACACAAGGCCCCCCCTCAAGGTATCTGGCCAAAAAGCTTTAGCATCAGCATTCTGTCGGACCCCGTTCTGTCGGCCTTAAAAATTGTGTTGCAAGCAGTTTTGCGAAAGCGCCTGTGCATATGAGTTGTGAACGCATATGGAAGCGGGGTTAATTCAGTGGAAGGGAGGTCACGCCAAAAGAAAGGAACATATAAAGATCCTAACAGCTGGGACAGAACTACAGGGATACAATAGAGTCGGAGTGGGGGAGGGGGAGTGGCAGAAGAGAAATGGGACAGGGAAAAAAAAAGATGGTAGACGTGCCACCTTTCTAGAAGCCTTACAGGGGTCATTTGTTACGGCAGCTGGTTGCAGGGAGGTCAGACCAGCTGTGCTTCCACTGAACCCCTCCCCCCGTCCCGCTCCCTGACCAAACACAGCCAGCTGTATAGAGGAGGAGTTAGGGGGTTTCAGCGAGTTTGGGGGAGGGTGTCCACACAGCATCCAAATTTTAGGACCCTACATGACTCACATCTAAGTGATGCTTTACAATAAATGGCTATGGACCCTAAAGCATTCAGACTAAAGTAGTGGTAGATAGTGACAAGCCAATATATCATTTTGAGATGATTTTTTTGAGCGAGTATTGATAAAGGTGTTTGATTGGCCAAATAACAAAGGTGGTCATTTCACCTATATTTTAAGACTTGTCAATGAATAGGGCTTTTTTTGTTTTTTTCTTTTGACTATTATATACAATTGTTATTTTAAATTCAGTGTGCATTCCTATCATGAAATTGTGAAATATACATAAATTAAATATATATATATATATATATATGAATAAATTACTTTTATCAAGGGTGCATTAAATTAATCATACATATATATGTATATATACCAATTACATATCAATATTTTTAAATGCTAAGTGAATATAGGCATGAAAAATGGATGTTCTTCTTAAGTCGAAGTAGACGATGGCAAAAGTACTCTAAATGTAAAAATAGAGCAATGGACAATTAAATACCCAATATTGGATAAATATCCAAAATACTGATCATCATTGGCAACAAATCTTTAAAAATCTGTATATAAACTAGGGCTGGGCAATATAGCTAAAAAATTTATCAACGATATAATGTTTCATATCGTTCGGTATCGATAATTATTGACATTTTTTATAACCTTTTTTAAAATATATCGAACAATTTTCTATCAATATCGAAGAAGGCGTACCGTCGATAAATATCGATACCGTTTTATCGCCCAGGCCTAATATAAACCCTTATTGGTGGACAACCAGTCAATCGGAGTCTTACCAAAAACTTCACAAGACACTATTATGAGAGTGACTCTTATGCTATGCATTGCCCCCCTCTAAGACCATCTGCCTTAAATCCATAATGCATGTCACTGTATTATCTAGAAATGTTTCCTTTTTATTTTAGCATTAAAAGCTGTTAAAACAATTTCAAAGTGAAACTATAGATCCCAGTATCTATATGCCAGCAGTCTGCTTGTAAACTCATGGCTCTACTAGTTGCTTGCAAAGGCTGTGCATTTTCAGGAAAGGCTTGGCTCTATTGACATCTCACTTAACCATTTAGAGTTCGCAGAGGTCTTCTTATGTATATAAGAACTTCATAATGGAAGCTAAAGTGGCCATACACCGAGCAGGAAGACAGTGTAAAGGTCCTGTACAACTGCAGTGAACCATATTCACCATATTATTCAAAAACAGTTCCAGTAGAGCTCTTATTACACTACATCATGTTTCCAGACTTCTACAATGACAGCCTGTGGGCACCATTTCACAATGGATATATTTGCAAGTGAAGTCTGCACTGTGGATTATGAGTACTTGAGCTTGAGGTACACCCATGATATGAACCAACTGAAAAGATGCTATTAAGAATATTTATATTTTAGACCTTGAATTTGTGGTCTGCCTGTGTCTCTTTGAAAATGTCTTCAGTCAACTGAAATGGTATTTAAGACTCTTCATTTGCAGGCTGCAACATAAAGGCAATATAAAAAGTATTGTTTCTAAAAATATTTCATAAACAAAAACCATACGAAAGCTCTAGTGAAAGTCAACATCTTAAACTAGCAGGGAAACAGATAGCTTTGCTATAAGACACTGAGTTTCTTGTAGTGCTTCACATATTCTTTCAAGCAGATCCGATTTAAAATCATTCCCACTCATCTTTGCTAGAATCATCATTATCCTCACTGAAGAACTGGCTCAGCGCTCTGTCTATCATCTGCCTTTCCCAAACACACAGGTGAGTTGTGTTTCACTGTACAACATGCAAAGCAAATTTTGTACATTTTGAATACCCTGCTGAAGAAAACAAACCAGCCTAAGCTACAATACTAGACTTATGGATTACATATTCATAGTGCATATGGACCTATATTTAACAAAGAGCTTGTGAATTGTACTTGTTACTTAGATAACAGGCTAACATTATCTTATGTGTAACCTAGCAGTGGTTTAATATATGCCAACCCAGAAAGCTCAAGTTTGTATCCCGCTTGGGGTAAAACGCAACTAATCGGTTTTATTGTATTATTTATTTCTGTTGTCACCCATAAAATGGATATTAGGGCTGCCCATTTAATTGCAATAAAACCAAAACTGTGTTATGGCTCAGTGTGATTATCAAACTGCAAAGGCTGCAATTATTATTATTATTATTAATATTATTATTATATACTTTTTCTTAAATACTCAATTCTGTTTATTTTACAAATAGTAATATTTCTTATTTTGTTTAATATTTTTATTTAGTAGTAGCAGTAATACTAATAATATAACAATAATTATTATTATTATTATGATATTACTACTACTACTACTAAATAAATATATTAAACACAAAATAAACATTTGGGCCAATTTGTGCAGTTTTTATTATATTATATTTTATTTTATTATAATAGTAATACAGTAATAATAATTAAATGTTATATGTATAAATAACAAAATATAACTAAATGGTGAAAAGGGTCTGGACATTCACCCCAACAATTCAGTTTCGTTTCACAATACTGAATACAAATTTAGCAAATTCTACTCACAAAAGCCTCTTTAAACATTACAATAAAGAAGATTGCACATATTTCATATACTTCTAAGCTCCCTAATGAGTGCACTGCACTCATAGGCAGATTTTCCTGTTCAGAAAATTCTTTGTGGATTTGAATTTATTTTCTAGCCTCACTCAAGCCAATGAAAAAGTGAAAGTGACTGAGATCACTACATCAAGATAGCGAGCAAGTGCTGCAATAATAGATGAGATGGGCTCCGCACAAGCAGTATTGATCGAGGGCAGGAGGCTAAACAGAAAACGGGATAGACAGATGTGATTTAGCATACCATGGAAGAAAAGAAAAAATCCAACATTCTCCGGGTAGTGCTAGTGTTTCAGGACACTAGTGTCCATCTTGGCTATTGCATAACATAGCCTAGTATTTTTCTGTTTTTTTGTTGTAATGTAGATGTTCTATATAATTTTTGGACATTTGGATCTTCACAACCACACAGTACTTTTACTTTTACTCAAGTACATTTTAAGTGATGTATCGGTACTCTTACTTTGCTATTTTCCCTCCGTTTGTGGTCATTACATGCTTGTTTTAATTTTATTTTTATCCGTTAATGAGATTGGATAGGGAGAGAGTAATTGGTCTCGTGACTCTCGTCAAATCAAATTGTGCATAGAAAACTTTAACCAGCAACTGGTGATAATCATGGCTGCTGGAAGCGCATTCTACAAGCATCAATTCAGTCAAAGTTATCAGCATCAGTCTAGTATGTTAAGGTAAATTTTGTATTTCTGCTTACTAAATGATCTGTATATGCTTGCCTACCTACAGTACAGGGCCTGAAATTTGGTGTAAATGTAGCTGTGTAAAAGATAGGGGATGATGCCCCCTTCTAGAACAATGTGCATTTATGTTTAAATTTGAACATAAATTATCACGTTTATGATTCTCATTTCTTTATCACAAAACAACTGGCACCTTTTTGGAGAGAAATTGGCTCTTTTTGACCCATCTCATGTTGTGTGATGCTGAACTCTCGTATGAGTTTCTAATGGTTTTATATTCTTTGCACTGTTCTAAACATTAATATTTTATGTGCAACAATAGCATGCCCTGTCTCAGTGGCCTTACACCTGATTTTAAATCTATCTTTTCAGACATTATGATTTAAATGGTGATGAGTGTACTGAGAATAACTCTTTTATCTTTTAATCACTTTAATAGTTTTTCTGTTGTTTTGATGTATTTTAAAGAGCTGGCAGTCAAAAATTCAAACTGATGGATGATAGATATTCTTCATTCTTTCTGACAAACAACACAAATAATTTGAATTACGATATGTACAATATTTTCTAAATGTTTAAATTGCAGTGTACAGCGTTTATTATAAGGGGGTAGAATCCACAGCTCAGTACTCACTACTCATAAGTACTTTTAAATAAGCTACTCTACTCTAAATTAGGGTTGTGACGGTGAGGAAATTTCCCACCGATTAATCGACGTGTGACAACACCGGTAATACTGGTATCGCCGTTGGGGTGGGGGGTGTTAGGGTTAGGTTAACGGATAAAAATAAAATTAAAACAAGCATGTAATGACCACAAACGGAGGGAAAATAGCAAAGTAAGAGTACCGATACATCACTTAAAATGTACTTGAGTAAAAGTAAAAGTACTGTGTGGTTGTGAAGATCCAAATGTCCAAAAATTATATAGAACATCTACATTACAACAAAAAAACAGAAAAATACTAGGCTATGTTATGCAATAGCCAGATTTAAATGGTGATGAGTGTACTGAGAATAACTCTTTTATCTTTTAATCACTTTAATAGTTTTTCTGTTGTTTTGATGTATTTTAAAGAGCTGGCAGTCAAAAATTCAAACTGATGGATGATAGATATTCTTCATTCTTTCTGACAAACAACACAAATAATTTGAATTACGATATGTACAATATTTTCTAAATGTTTAAATTGCAGTGTACAGCGTTTATTATAAGGGGGTAGAATCCACAGCTCAGTACTCACTACTCATGAGTACTTTTAAATAAGCTACACTGAGTTTAAATGCAAGCTACTAATGTAACAACCTTTCAATCATAAGGCCGGTAATACTGGTATCACCGTTGGGGTGGGGGGTGTTAGGGTTAGGTTAACGGATAAAAATAAAATTAAAACAAGCATGTAATGACCACAAACGGAGGGAAAATAGCAAAGTAAGAGTACCGATACATCACTTAAAATGTACTTGAGTAAAAGTAAAAGTACTGTGTGGTTGTGAAGATCCAAATGTCCAAAAATTATATAGAACATCTACATTACAACAAAAAAACAGAAAAATACTAGGCTATGTTATGCAATAGCCAAGATGGACACTAGTGTCCTGAAACACTAGCACTACCCGGAGAATGTTGGATATTTTCTTTTCTTCCATGGTATGCTAAATCACATCTGTCTATCCCGTTTTCTGTTTAGCCTCCTGCCCTCGATCAATACTGCTTCTCAAGGTGTGTTATTGTTTGGTTTTTGCAAAGTGAGCGACATACTCAGTGTCAGCTTGCACATTGTTAAACAAAAATTACAATATTATTACAGACCATACATATCACACACCCCTAGTAGTTAACTTGCTAGGACATTTAGTAAGTGGAATAAAAGGAATAGTTAAATGAATAAGCATTATTAGCATGACTTTAGGATCAATATTTTAGCATCACTTGCTCATCAATGGATCCTCTGCAGTGAATGGGTGCCGTCAGAATGAAGTTCAAACAGCTGATAAAAACATCACAATAATTCACAAGACTCCAGCCCACCAGTTATCATCTTGTGTTTGTAATAAACAGACAGATTTTTAGGAAATGTTCATTTTTGGAGTAGACTATTCCTTTAAGCTAGCTGGTTAACTAGTTAGCACTATGTTAGACTAGCAATTTAGCTTGCAAAGACCCCCTTGTATCAATTAAAATGGGGTCAGATTATACTGTGTGAGAACTTAGAGTGTTTAAAAAGATGAGACAGACAACAATTTTAAAGTGAAAATCAACTGTGTATTTACAATATTCACATGAGACTTAAAACAACCCAATAAAACTATGAAAACGTCAGGCTGTTAAAGGCATAGAGTCCATAACATCATATCCTAAAACAGTCCGAGTCCCAGTGTGTTGATAGTCCCAAATGCAAGTGTCCAACAGTGTATATACAATCCAAGTGATAGTCCAAATGCTTGTATCTGGAAAGGTGAGCAAGAACAAAACACCACAGTCCAGGATTGGTGATCACCAGCGCATTTATTAGTGAGAGAGTGTTTGCTTGCCATGCTGCCTCCTTTAAACTGCTTTACTTGATAAATGAGTCTGGGTCTGCCTGTCATGTGAGTGATCACATGACAGGCAGACCCAGACTCATTTAAAGACATACATACATACATTAAAATAGGCAAGAGGAATAAAATGGCTAAGACATCATGCAAATCCATAAAACTCAAATATATATAAAACCATCATAATACATATTAAGTGGATTAAAACATGTGTCATGTGTGGCCGTGTCACACCCTTATAATAACTTTCAGCCTCTGTGGATTTTCTTTGGTGTTCAGTGGGGACTGGATTCTATTCAGTCAATGTTAAAGGGGTGGTTCACTGGGTTTTTTCTAGGCTTGATTGTGTTTATGGGGTGCAGTCTAACATGTGTTAATGCTTAGTTTTTTAAAAAACGCATTATTTTTCACATAATTGACCTTTATTCCACACCTTTCTGTCACTTCTCTGAGAAACGGGCTGATCATTTCCTTCTTTTATGAAGCCCCTCCCTCAGAAATAGGCGATGGGCTCTGATTGGTTAGCTAGCCCAGTGTGTTGTGATTGGCTAAACCGCCTCTAGCGCGCGTCTTTTAGTTGTCATATGAATGACCTTGTTTTCAGTTGCATTATTAAATTGTTTACTCATTTACTTATGAAATGATAACATTTCGTTTTGTTGTGTGATTTCTGCTGCCAGCTCGTTTCCAAGAATATGCCTACATAATGTTAAACACGACTTTAGTTTAAACCTTCAAATAAATAACATTTCTGCAATCGTTTAACATTTACTTGTCATGTAATGTTTACTTTGATTGCCATAGACCACAAAAGGCGTTTTCTCCGACATGCTGTGACTGACAACAGAACTATGAAATACGCCAAAAACACAACACAATTACGAAATGAAACAATTTTATTAGTGCGCTGTAATCCAAATCTTCCGAATCCATACGACTGCGAGGAACAGA
The DNA here is from genome assembly GCF_001515605.1 of Sinocyclocheilus anshuiensis. Taxonomy (NCBI): domain Eukaryota; kingdom Metazoa; phylum Chordata; class Actinopteri; order Cypriniformes; family Cyprinidae; genus Sinocyclocheilus; species Sinocyclocheilus anshuiensis. The sequence continues at coordinate 745,729 of NW_015557158.1, forward strand.
CCCAAATCCAAGCCTTTTTTCGGCGATCTGCTTCTCCATCCCGAGCAGCGAGTCCAGTGACCGTGAGCAGCAAAGCCCGCGCTGACTGACACGCTCTTTACAAATTCAAATGTTGCCGCTTCAAACGACAGGTTTTACGGCAGGATAATCTTTTTGTAGGCATTAAACTGCCAGAATTTTAAAAGACGATATCTCCGTTTGCATTGAACTTTCAGCTTTGCAACTTTGCAGATATTGTTTATGCTCAAGCAGCAACATTAGACACTAACTAATGTTAAAAAAGTGAAATCGCAATGAACCACCCCTTTAAAAGCACTGCAGAGTCACAGTGTTTACACTGTGGAAATACATCTATAAATGGCTTAGTCATTAGATTCTTATACTCTACTGTATATGTCTCTGTGCATTGAGCTAGAAGGAAAGCATTTTAATGTCATTTTCAGCAACGAGATCACAACAAAAGTCGTCATGCACCTCGATTGCCAAGACATTTCGATTTCTCTTTGTACTTTCCACAAATTCTCATCTAAAAGGTTAAAAGTATCACATGTCTTTGACTTGGGTAAAGGTGGCCACGGTTTGTGCAGCTCCAGCCCTTCAATATAATTGCTGTGATTTATGCCTAATGCTAACATAGACAAATGATGGAGGGTATGGAAGCTTTTCCTTCTTTGCCTATCCTGACATTCTCACGTTTCCAATCCTCCCCTTTCCTAACATCTGTCAGAAGCCTTCAGCTGTTGAACAGATGTTGTAGATCCTCTCATCTATAACCGAGGATCCCGCTGGAATGAGGTGGAGGAGGAAGAGTGGGAGGAAACATATAACAACACAGACATTTTCACTTTTTACAGTGTATTTCAGCTCAGTTATGAAAATAAAAGTGAGAATGGTGGTTCATGGATGCTTCTAGTAGTGCTGAGTGTTTGATGTTTTGCACTTTATCAATGTGTAACAGCACATTGGCATCAAAATCAGGGACCCTTCTCTTGATGTTGTCTGATTCAAGTGGTCATGTGTACAGTAGTAAATGGAGATCTGTCTCGTCTGACCACTTGAGATCAGATCACGCTTGACGGATGTTGAGGTCAAGTTGTGTTTGTGTTGCATCTTTTTGACCAGTTTTAATATCCTTTCATCATGTGTCACCAATGCCATTCCCACAAACCATTGAATAAAGTTTCAGGAAGGAGTTTATGGGAAGTTTGATTTTATGTAAACATAGTTCATGTAAACTTCTCAGGGAAGAATTTTGTTGTCAAAGCCGGACAGTGCAGTGTGACTGCAAAGTTGTGAACAGTGGTGGAAAGAGTACTGAAAAAATATACGCAAGTAAAAGTACCATTACATTACAAAAAAAATGTAGTGTGAGTAGAGTAAAAAGTACTGGTCCAAAAAACTGCTTGAGTAAGAGTAAATTATTTGTGACCCTGGACCACAAAACCAGTCATAAGAGTCAATTTTTGGAAATTGAGATTTATGCATCATCGGGAAGCTGAATAAATAAGATTTCCATTGATGTATGATTTGTTAGGATATGACAATATTTGGCTGAGATACAACTATTTGAATCCAGGGTCACATTTAGAGTAGGCTTGCTGCGATAAGACGGTGTTTTCGGTTATACCGGTGTTAAGCCGCAACACCGGTTACGTCATTTGCCTATCGTGGCACCGCCTCCCACCATCATTTTGATTTATTTATAGTAACAAAACTCATGTAGCCTAGTTCAGTTAGAGGGCAGACACTTTTAAAAACTAATTGCTCAATGCAGTGTGCCGAACCGTGCACGAACGACAGTGCACCACGGAGCAGGAGTCAGATTTTATTTATCACGTGAGGAGAGTGAGTCGAGCTGACTGACTTGGCAATATTTTTGATTTTGAAAAGCCTATTGACTGGAAGTTTATTTAAACATTTGTTTCTTATTTATTTGGTTCCACAGTGTTTGCTGATTTTCAGTTTTATACACCTATTTAAACTTTGTGTAGCCTAAGTAATTTGTTATTTTATTAGGCATATATGATGTATTTTTATTCGTTTTGTTAATAAAAGTTCTATTAGTTTGACGTTGTTGTTGCTTGAATTGAATCAATGGCGAATTGCCGTTAATTTGAAAGTGAAAGTAAAATGCACACAGCGCTTTTTTAAGCTATTTGAAAGCCAAGAAATCCGAGGAAAAGAGGGAAAACTCAAACGAACAATTGTTTGACGCCGAATTGACGCACGGCACTTTTACAAGCCATATGAAAGCGAAGAAAAGTCCATCAGTTTTAATTTTTGACTGCCAACTCTTACATCTACAATACATCAAAACAACAGAAACACTATTAAAGTGATGAAAAGATAAAAGAGTTATTCTCAGTACACTCATCACCATTTAAATCATAATGTCTGAAAAGATAGATTTAAAATCAGGTGTAAGGCCACTGAGACAGGGCATGCTATTGTTGCACATAAAATATTAATGTTTAGAACAGTGCAAAGAATATAAAACCATTAGAAACTCATACGAGATTTCAGCATCACACAACATGAGATGGGTCAAAAAGAGCCAATTTCTCTCCAAAAAGGTGCCAGTTGTTTTGTGATAAAGAAATGAGAATCATAAACGTGATAATTTATGTTCAAATTTAAACATAAATGCACATTGTTCTAGAAGGGGGCATCATCCCCTATCTTTTACACAGCTACATTTACACCAAATTTCAGGCCCTGTACTGTAGGTAGGCAAGCATATACAGATCATTTAGTAAGCAGAAATACAAAATTTACCTTAACATACTAGACTGATGCTGATAACTTTGACTGAATTGATGCTTGTAGAATGCGCTTCCAGCAGCCATGATTATCACCAGTTGCTGGTTAAAGTTTTCTATGCACAATTTGATTTGACGAGATTCACGAGACCAATTACTCTCTCCCTATCCAATCTCATTAACGGATAAAATTTGCCAGTAGAAAGCAGTTAAAATGCTAAAATTCAATATATGAGGCAGAAAAAGCCCCAGTATGAGTTTTTGTCTATATTATATTCATATCATATGATAGAGTTAAGCAGTATCATGACCGAGGTTGCTTTTTTCTGAATATCAGCACGATTACAAATGTTCAATAAACAAGAAGTTAATATTGTGAGTTATATTTTGGACTCAATGTTGTCCGTTTTTGCTCTGTTTTGCCAACAAAAATAGCTCCAAAGTACGGTGCAACAGAACCACTGTGCGTCTCTGAACAAAATGGTGTTTGTATACTGAATGTTTTTGTCAATGATTCAATGACTCATTAATAAAGATAGCTTTTGAACAGACATTAGAAACACCTATAAATGCCCATTCAGTCCACTGCTGACATTGCCAGTTAGCATAGCATTGTATCCACTAGATCAGGGGTGCCCAACCCTGCTCCTGGCGATCGACTGTCCTGCAAAGTTTAGCGCCAACTCTAATCAAATACACCTGCCTTTAATTTTTAAGTGATCCTGAAGACCCTAATTAGTTGCTTCAGGTGTGTTTGATTAGGGTTGGAGCTGAACTTTGCAGGACAGTCGATCGCCAGGAGCAGGGTTGGGCACCCCTGCAGATAGTTTTTTTTTTTTCACTTTGCACAACAGCTAAGCAAAATAAAACTCTTGAAATATACTGCTAATCTTCTAAAAAAGTGTGACAAACTGACACATTTCTAAAAAGAGTTTATAATGGTTTCTATGCCCCTGGTGTTTGAGGTACTTTATGGAAGCATTATTTTTGCAGTTCCATTTGGTGCCATTAATGATGCATAAATTACATACTTCTACTTTAAAGGGATAGTTCACCCAAAAAAATGAATATTCTGTCATTAATTACTCACCCTCATGTCGTTCCAAACCCATTAGACATTCGGTGATTTTTTGACCAGAAGAGAAGAAATTGTTGAATAAAGATGTTATTTTTTATTTCTTTGCCCACAAAAACTTTTCTCTTGGCTTCGTAAAATTAAGGTTGAATCACTGATGTCACATGGACTATTTTAATGATGTCCTTCCTTACTACGTTTCTGGGCCTTGAACATGGTAGTTTCCTTGCTGTCTATGCAGGGCCAGAAAGCTCTTGGATTTCTTCAAACATTTGTGTTCTGAAGAACACAGAAGGTCTAACGGGTTTGGAACGACATGAGGGTGAGTAATTTATGAGAGTATTTTCATTATTGGGTGAACTATCCCTTTGAGTGAATGAAACATCATCAAAGAAATCATCTCTTTTAAATTAAATCCAAATGTGATTATCTAAGACTTCCGTTCTGCAACACAGCACAGTTAACAGCATGAATCTGAATTAAATAGAATTAAAGTCTAACAGACAGCAATACATCTGCAAAAAATCAGGCAGTGTCTTGCTGTTTCAGATGTGGATGCTAAAAAGAACAAAGGCAAGAGATACTGCTTCATATATGAAGAGCGCCTCACCACCGCAATCAGTAGGGAATTTCATTTAATTTCGTAATTATGATGTTCCTGACTTTGAAGTTGTGCCACACAGCGGAGCTCTGTGAGGCACAACCAGAGAGACACTACTATGTGTATCCATCTTCTGTTTCTCTATCCCTGTCGCTCTCACCCTCTTCACTCTCTTTCTCTTACATAAACACAAGGACTGCAGCAGATGCTATACAAGACTTGTGCTCTGCGTATGAGTACACAGAGCATGAGCTCTTGTTAAGTATCCGCAGCAGTTCTGTTTATGTCTGAGCTCTATTCTTACCGTGTTCAGCTCCACCTCCTTCCTTCACGCAGTTTGTAACCCCTGACTGAGCTTTCCATCTTCATTTACTCATCATGTAGTAAACAGTATAAAGAAGGACAATTACTCAGTTATCTACATATTAATGGTGATGAAGGTGCTTTAGTGTTTAAGGTCAACATGAAATCTATTGTAAGTCTGTAATGCGATCAACTTTCCCTACCTTTCCCTTTTGAGATGACACCAAAAAAAAAAAACTGTTTACATAAAAAACTTTGCATTAAGTGAACTTAAAGGATGAAATGGAGTCTAGATCTACAGTACATTTCACACTCCTTTCCTTAATTCAATAGAAACATTTTGATCCTAGACAGATGCCTTTGCAGAATCCTGACACATTGCCAAGCATCACTAAATTACCCATTATGAGCACTAGGAAGAGAAAGAGCTGTTTCACTCTGTCACTTGAGATCTCACTGTAATGTGTGGACTGTAAAGTGTGGTCATACATAATGTAAAGTCATGTACTAGTGGATGTGTTATGATATTCTTAATGCAGTGGAAAATGGAAGGTCTAAAAGCAAGCGTTCAAACGTGTGCATGGCGTGTAAAAGCCAACCTTAGAAATGGAGCTAAACTACCCTGATTTTCACAGCTGAATGCCATGCACACTTTGATGTGATTACTTTGAATGACTCCAGAGTTTTCCACGCAAATTTAGAGGAAACTCGGAGAGTCATTTTTTCCTAAGTTATGCCTGTTAAGTCTTTTTTTTTCCTGGCAAATGAATACCATGGTATTTTAATATATACCATAATACAGAATGATTTCCATATTCGTATAGCTACATATTAAAACCTAATAAATTAATATTCTTTTTGTATAGAAAACCATAAAATCTAATGAAAAACACAAACTTTTAGTGGTGGAGCCAAAATAAATAAAAATAAATGGACCAAGAACTAATCATTTCAATGTTTTACATTATGAAAGCCTGGTAATGAGATAGGCCACAATCCTTTATCAAATATAAGACATGGCAGTAAATAAACCAAATCGCAAAGACACAAATCCCTCTACACAATTCACCCGTTGCAACTGAAGAATAGCTCAGCAAAAAAAACGGAAATGGCTTTTTCAAGCACCCAATCTCTATATGGTGTAGAATTGTAGTCCATTGTTTAAAAGTCACACCCTTATTATTACAAAGGAAAATACATCCTTCTCCAGTGCCACAGATTAGCTGGCAGCCGTCTGATTGCCCTTTGCCCCTACGCTATTGTAGTTTCAGCTGCTGTGTCCTCTTGTTCATCCATATGTATAACAATGGGGCGCACACTTACCACAGACAAGCAGAACAGACGGAACCCACTCAGGACAGTTAAAAAAAACCCATTCAGCTGTTATGGATGTCCAATACCAACAGTCAGTGTGACAGGTGATTAAATAGTGCTGCTCAGAAAAGTTGCTTACAGAGGTGCTTACAGTTTTTCATGTGAATTACTTTCAAATCAGCCCAAAAAGACTGGACCCTTGGGGGAATGAAAAAAAAAATAAAAAATAGAAAGATTCATATTCTTGAACAAATTTTCTTTTACCCTTTCAGACCTGAATTTTTTCCAATCCACTTGATATTTGCTCTTCTCCAATATAGAAATAAGTCTAGATTTGTATCAACTCATTGTTTTTTTTCCATGTCCACTACATTGGACGCCAGGACTGAAGCAACATAACAATCCTCATATTTTAATCATACTTATGAACTAGAGCTTGTGTACTAGAGTTGAACTAGTGTTGAAGATTTTGAAAAGAACGCATACTGTTAGAATGAGCAATGCAATAAGAATGTACAAAAAAGGTAAGATGATATGAAGTCTCAAAAAACTTTTTATTGGTTGCTGGGTGAATATATGTGTAAATGAAAATATGTATAAGTTTAAGTGTTACCTTAAATTTGAAGTAAAATCAAATCAACCTGGAGCCTTTCAACCACTTCGATTTTAATTACTTATGAAAAGAATCAAGCTGAACAGATAGAATTGAGTAGAAATGATAGAAAATGTCTGTAGCAATAAAATAGATAGAAACAAAAATGTTATGATGAAGAGACTGATGTATCATTCTTAGTAGTTTAATGTGGGCAAAACACACTAGACTTCAAAGATTTAAAGATATAGTTAATTCAAGAAAAGGAAACCTCACCACCATACTGTATATGGTTTTCTTTTCATGTGAAGGTCTTTTTTGTCATATAATAAGTGTTGAAGATTTTGAAAAGAACGCATACTATTAGAATGAGCAATGCAATAAGAATGTACAAAAAAGGTAAGATGATATGAAGTCTCAAAAAAACTTTTTATTGGTTGCTGGGTGAATATATGTGTAAATGAAAATATGTATAAGTTTGTGTTACCTTAAATTTGAAGTAAAATCAAATCAACCTGGAGCCTTTCAACCACTTCGATTTTAATTACTTATGAAAAGAATCAAGCTGAACAGATAGAATTGAGTAGAAATGATAGAAAATGTCTGTAGCAATAAAATAGATAGAAACAAAAATGTTATGATGAAGAGACTGATGTATCATTCTTAGTAGTTTAATGTGGGCAAAACACACTAGACTTCAAAGATTTAAAGATATAGTTAATTCAAGAAAAGGAAACCTCACCACCATACTGTATATGGTTTTCTTTTCATGTGAAGGTCTTTTTTGTCATATAATAAAAGTCAGTGGGGTGCAGTGTGGTTTTGGACCACACTGACTTTCATTGTATGGACTTTGATTCTGTGTTCCAAAGAAGACATGCTTTCAAACACTTTCTTGATCTAAAACCAAGTTTACAAAATGCAAATTCTATCCATAATGGGATTCTAAAACCATAATTTTAACAATCAATTTAAGTAAGAATATTTCTAATCACTCTATACTCATTATAATGTTGATGATATTGAAGCATCTGTACACTGCAGTCCTGTACTCAACCCATATTTCAGTTAGGGCTCTTACAACTCCTCGGAGTGTAAGGCCTAACCATTATGGATCAATAACAGTCATCTAATTATTGATGAGAGAGGCTATATGTAAAGCGTTTCTAATAAAGACATAATATCACTCTCTTACATAATTTTACACTAGATTGTTATTTTTGCATAAGCATCTTTCTTATAGGTGGCGTTTTATGATGCTGTGTGTTTAGAAACATCTGGACTCAATCACACTGACAATCTAGTATATCCAGAAAAGCACGTCTTGATGGACGTTAGTGGTTAATTAATTTTTCTCCCCATCATATTCCCATAACTCTAAGGGAATAACTCCATTATTATTGTTATTGGACAAATATCTGCATGTTTTATCAAAGATAATGGACCTGATGAAACTACATAGACGTGCAATCTCCAAACACTTCAGCTGTATTTCATGATAACCTAAAACTATAAATAATACGTTAAATGAAAGCACAGATTGCCATTGGGACTTACCGAATAGAAGGATACTACAATGAGTGTCCGTGCCGCCTTTTGCGCGAAACTGACGCTCGATCAGACTCACGTGGACGGAAGCGCTTCGCATGGTCGTAAATTTTGAAAACGGCCGCGTGAGAAATGGACGGATTTTGGATAATCTCTGCGTTCGTTATTCACTGAGCAGCAGTCACTGGCGCAGACTGCGCTCCTCCCGCGGCTCCATCCGCTAGCCCCGCCCACTCGACGAGCCCATTGGCGCACACGGGCGTTTATGCAAATGTTCTCTTCCC
>NW_015557158.1:754228-769955 GCF_001515605.1 Sinocyclocheilus anshuiensis
CAAATGTTCTCTTCCCCCTGATGTTCAAGAGTCTGAATGGGATACAATGTATACAGACGGAAGGCATAAAATATGCCACCCGCTAGCCCCGCCCACTCGACGAGCCCATTGGCGCACACGGGCGTTTATGCAAATGTTCTCTTCCCCCTGATGTTCAAGAGTCTGAATGGGATACAATGTATACAGACGGAAGGCATAAAATACCGTCATCTAGAGGCCAACACACATTTTCTCTGAACGTTTACGTTTCTGTATTGTCAAAAATAGTTTTTTATTTTTCGTTTTTGAACTGAGCGAGTGCTGTCTTACAACAAAACAAACAATTTCGCAAATAATTATTTGTTTAAAAATATAAACTGCACATATGCACTGAGCTCTAAATAATATATCTATATATATATATATATATACATACATATTAAAACAAATATATATTTAAATGTATTTCGATTGTGTTTATATTCAAATTTGTTTTTATTTTTAAATATATCAGCAAAGAAGCTCTGGGTTTTATACTGTGAGCAATTAAAAATAAATGTATAGATAATTACCATATTTATTAACAAAAGCATCAAATAATACTATGGTGCTTCCATAGTACCATGATACTTTTTGCTGAATGAATGAATGAATGAAGCAAGCAGAATATCTGGGGAGACCTCAGATTTAAAATTTGAGACGATTGTCGTTTTTATGTACCATAGTCAGTAAAATATTAAAACAGTTGTCGCATACTTTTAATGATGAGAAGTGACATACACAGACTTACAATGACTTTTCTACCATGAAATAAATAGCAAAATTATGTTAAATCAAATTATCCTATCTAAAATGATATTGTTAGATTCATTTCATTCACCACAAAGATGTATTTCACTCCACTGGAGGAAATTTGTTCGTTGTTTAATATTAATTTTAAAAGCTTGGCAATGATCATAACAGTGACTTCTGAACAAATTATGCACCTTTACACTCAGAGCTGCTTGTTTGATAAACCAAACAAATGAGAGTATTTTGTTGTTGCTGTTGTTTTCAAACTATAAAAAAAAAATAAGTATAAACAAATGCTGGACATACATAGAATTATATTATGGAACATCTGAACTCTCCACATTTATAAATAAACATGTGTCTGTCAGAGGCTTAACATCTAACATCTCCAAGTTCATGAGTGATTGCCAAATATAAAACACGCAATACATTCACTTTCATGATACATACAAGAAAACATCGCCCTTGGTTGTAGTGCACTTTCCCATGGTACTTTACACCATCCAAACTCTACGCGTCTTCCTGTGAAGTCTAAACCTGGGTGCATCTGTCCGGCGTTTATGCAAATGTTCTGTTCCCGTTGATGTTCAAGAGTCTGAATGGGATACAATGTATACAGACGGAAGGCATAAAATACCGTCATCTAGAGGCCAACACACATTTTCTCTGAACGTTTACGTTTCTGTATTGTCAAAAATAGTTTTTTATTTTTCGTTTTTGAACTGAGCGAGTGCTGTCTTACAACAAAACAAACAATTTCGCAAATAATTATTTGTTTAAAAATATAAACTGCACATATGCACTGAGCTCTAAATAATATATCTATATATATATATATATATACATACATATTAAAACAAATATATATTTAAATGTATTTCGATTGTGTTTATATTCAAATTTGTTTTTATTTTTAAATATATCAGCAAAGAAGCTCTGGGTTTTATACTGTGAGCAATTAAAAATAAATGTATAGATAATTACCATATTTATTAACAAAAGCATCAAATAATACTATGGTGCTTCCATAGTACCATGATACTTTTTGCTGAATGAATGAATGAATGAAGCAAGCAGAATATCTGGGGAGACCTCAGATTTAAAATTTGAGACGATTGTCGTTTTTATGTACCATAGTCAGTAAAATATTAAAACAGTTGTCGCATACTTTTAATGATGAGAAGTGACATACACAGACTTACAATGACTTTTCTACCATGAAATAAATAGCAAAATTATGTTAAATCAAATTATCCTATCTAAAATGATATTGTTAGATTCATTTCATTCACCACAAAGATGTATTTCACTCCACTGGAGGAAATTTGTTCGTTGTTTAATATTAATTTTAAAAGCTTGGCAATGATCATAACAGTGACTTCTGAACAAATTATGCACCTTTACACTCAGAGCTGCTTGTTTGATAAACCAAACAAATGAGAGTATTTTGTTGTTGCTGTTGTTTTCAAACTATAAAAAAAAAATAAGTATAAACAAATGCTGGACATACATAGAATTATATTATGGAACATCTGAACTCTCCACATTTATAAATAAACATGTGTCTGTCAGAGGCTTAACATCTAACATCTCCAAGTTCATGAGTGATTGCCAAATATAAAACACGCAATACATTCACTTTCATGATACATACAAGAAAACATCGCCCTTGGTTGTAGTGCACTTTCCCATGGTACTTTACACCATCCAAACTCTACGCGTCTTCCTGTGAAGTCTAAACCTGGGTGCATCTGTCCTGTCGCTTACCATGGTAGGCATTGTAAACATCAAGGAACATGTTTCGGCAGGGAATGCGGGCCTTCAGCTTGGAACAGATGAGGAATGAGCCAGCCATTTTGCGGTGCAGAGAGTAAGACTCTTCTGGAGGAGGAGTGAGACGGTGTTGAAGCATGACTGGGATCAGGCTCTGGATGCGCTGTGTGGTACTCTGAGTGCCAAAGTCAAACGCTTCAGTAGAAGCAAATGCTTCACCGAGGATCATAACTGCCTCTACATGTGCATCCTTGAAGGCCTGAAGAGAGTAAGACTGTTTTGTTAAAGTGAACACTCTAGAAACAGTAGAGTGGTAAAGAAAGTAAGAGCATTGATTCTAGAGGGAAATAACAAAGGAATATAAGAGAAATGCATAGAAAATATGCACAACAGGAATACTATTGGGGATGAATATTATAAAATATATAAAGCCACAAACCTTGGCTTCAAAACCAGTAAGGAACTTTAGAACTTTCGATTTCTGCAGAACAGTAGCCCTGTCTCCGACTGACGCTGCATGAACCACCTTGAACGACAATAATTTGAACAAAATAATATTGCACACGCTTAAAGCAAGGTACATAAAATGGAAGAAAGATGTTCTCTTTAACATTTACTAACATATTCTGCAACATCTTATATTGCCAGTTCTATTCAAATGTTTTAATAATTAACAAATTGATATCTACAATTATCTGGATATTTTATGTATCTATGCTAATAATAATAATAATAATAATAATAATAAAAGAGATTCCCATTAATAAATGCCACCTTACAGAAAAAAACCTGTGATCACATCACCAACTAAAGTGTTGAGTAAAAATCTGTACCTCTATGTAGTCATCTGTGAACGACTCTGGGTAATCTCGGCAGGCTCCAAAGTCCAACAGAAATATCTGTTATAATGAAGAACAAACGATCAAAATTTCAGTGGGGAAAAGTGGAAAGGCCTAACAGCACCCAGATAACAGACAGACATGCCATTTAAAGGGGTCCTATTATGCTTTTTCACTTTTTCAACTTTAGTTAGTCTGTAATGTTGCTGTTTGAGCATAAAAAAGATCTGCAAAGTTACAAAGCTCAAAGTCCAATTCAAAAGGAGATATTTTATTTAACAGAAATCACTTAAACAAAATCAAGACTTTGTAAAAGAGCATAATAGGATCCCTTTAAAAATTATGAAAGAAATGTGCCAACATAAACTACTTTTTTGAAAGAAAAATAAAATACAATACACTGCAATACTGTAAAATATATAATAATTTTCAGCAGTCATTACTCCAGTCTTTAGTGTTACAGGATCCTTCAAAATTCATTCTAATATGCTGATTTGCTGCTCAAGAAACAGTTCTACATTTCAAACATTTCACATTAATGTTGAAAACAGTTTTGGTGCTTAATATTTTTGTGGAAACCGCAATAGTTTTTTTTTTGATTCTTTGATGAATAGAAAGTTCAAAAGCACAGCATTTATATGAAAAAAAAATATTTGTAACATTAGAATTGTCTTTAATGTCACTTTTGATCAATTTAATGCAAACGTGCTGAATGAAAGTATTAAAAAAAAACTTTTGAATAATAGTATCTATTTCATGTGATCTTGATTTCTACAAAGTCAAAGACCTTCAGAGCTGATTGGAACTGAGTGGACTGTAAGAACATGCACACAAAAGAATATTTTTGAGAAATACAGAATGTGTTGTTTTTTGTGTGTGAGGGAGATGAGTAAACAGCACTGCTGCATAATTTTACACTAGCGTCACCCACACAAATTGCTAAATCTAATAATTACACAATGGTCTGTTATTTTGGAACTGAAAATGTTCAAATGAAACTATAGAAGATCAGATCTATAGATATATAGATTATATAGATGATAGACATCATAGTCAATCATGCTCGTCTTAGTAGTTGCTCACCTTGTTCTGTTCACTATTATAGAAGAAGTTGGACCAGTTGGGGTCTGTCTGCATGAAGCGGAACTCAAACAGCTCTCTCAAACACAACTGCAGGGTGTTGAAACAGATCTACAGAATAAAGGTACGAGAATTATTTCTCCAATTCATTTTCACAATAAAATAACACAAGATATCCAAATACCTCCAAACCAGAAGAAATATTACTGTAGGTTATTTTCACAAATAACCAACAAATGACCAATAAAGATGTATGCAATTAAAAAGTCAGTGTATATATATATATATATAATATTAAGCAAATCAAAAAAGCTTTTAATATGTTTAACAATCTAACCCACCTCATTTCTAGTCTCTTGATTCAAATCAACACAGCGGTCCAGTGGAACTCCATGAACTAGTTCCATGGTGATCACACGACGACCCGACAACTCATCAAAAACCTCAGGGACAACAAATACTGGATCATCTTTAAGCAAATTCCTGTTAGAGACAAGATAATTAATCAATGTGTAAAGATTTTTGTCATATATTTTTAAACGGAGCAGTACAGATCTATGAGATATGGGCCTTTTACTGGCATTTACACTACTGTTCAAAAGTTTGGGGTTACTACAATATTTTTAAAAGAAATTAATGCTTTTATTCAGCAAGAACACTTAGAATTGTTTAAACATGATGGTAAAGACATTTATAATGTTACAAAAGATTCCTATTTGCTGTTATACGTTATATAAATATATGCTGCTCTTTTTGAACTTTCAATTCATCAAAGAATCCTGAAAAAAACAGCACAACAGTTTTCAACACTGATAATACAAAATGTATCTTGAGCAGAAAAGCAGCATATTAGAATGATTTCTGAAGGATCCTGTGACACTGAAGACTGAATTAATAATGCTGAAAATTCAGCTTTGCCATCACAATAATAAAAGTACATTTTTTAAAAAATATATTCAAATAGAAAACAGCTCTTTTTGAATATATATACATCGAATAAATGTCTTGGTGAGCATACTTTGTTTTAAAACAACATTAGTCACCCCATACTTCTAAACATTAGTGTAGTTACAAATGAATTTAATTGTGGTTCATTTAAACACAATCCAAACATTTATTATAACTGAGAATACCTGAATCGCTTTGCACACTCCGCCTCTCTCTTGTAGTCACACTCCCATGCCAGCTCCCTCTGAAGTACCTCAAGACTACTGTCAGCAAATAGACCTGGTAAAATAAATCACCAGCTACTGACATGCCACACAATGTGACTCAATATGGATCCTTCTGAAATTTGCTTTTTGAACTCGATATGAAAATGAAAGCCTTTGCCAGTGCTCACCATCAGGCAGCACAACACTCATCTTCAGAACAGACATGAGATTGTTGATGTCACTACGAATGCTCTCAGCGACACCAGGGTACTATATGAGAGACAATTAATTAAAAACAAAATGAATGAATGATGAATCGTTACACATATAACATCAACATATGCTGCAAAACCTTAGATTGCTGAAAACAGATGATGAAAATTTCAGTCTAATACCTGTATCTTCATAGCAATTTCCCTCCCATCAGGCAAAACTCCATGATGCACTTGACCAATGGAGGCAGCAGCAAAGGGTTTTTCCTCAAATGATGAGAGTTTCTCCTTCCATCCAGACCCTAAATCCTCCTCAAGCACTTTCTACACATGCGGTTTCAACACAGACAGTGTGGTGAGATATCACAAAGTGAATTTAACAACATCTGATAAATGTCAGTCGGAAAGAACTATTAGGGGGCTTGAAGCACCACTAACAATTGTTATCACTGTCGCGGTTACTCAGTAGCTCAATCAATCAGCTGCTTAAAGCGCACTGACACTCCCTTGTGGCTGGAAGGCAAAAAACCCTAAAACAATCTATATAACACACTGCTGTTATTGGTAACTACAACTAAAACTACTAAAAATAGTTTTTGTTAATTTAAAAAAAGCTGAAATAAAATAAGAGAAAGATTAGACAATACATTAAAAAAAATACATTAAAAAAATACATAAAAAAAATGTTTAACTAAAAAATATCTTCGCAATTAACTGAGCTAATATGAAGTACTAAAATTAATTAATAAAAAAAAAAAACCTAAATAGAAATATGAAATTATATATATATATATATATATATATATATATATATTGACAAGCATATATCAATGACTAAAACAAACAAATAAAAATATCAATAAATACTAAAATAATATATAACCAATACTATAAACTATAATAATACTGCTATGAATATTTCTTTTTTTAGGCTGGTGTTGGAGGTAACACATTACAAGTAACGTGAGTTACGTAATCAGACTACTTTTTTCAAATAACTATTAAAGCAACGCATTACTATTCAATTTACAATGTGATATCGGAGTTACATTTTCAAAGTTAAGTTAAGTTCATTTGTTTTCCCATTTATTCACGGTCACCGTGTTTGATTGGGAGTGAGGTGCAGACGCACTTCCTTCAGCCTGAGGCTTATTAATTTCACTTTTGGTGCGAAGGGGCCTTTACAGTTGGCAAAAATGTAACTTTTGGGGTTTTTTTTGTAATAAAAAAAAAAGCAAGCCCATCTCAGGTGACAAAAAGTAAGGCAAAAGTAACGTAATGCATCACTTTCCATAAAAGTAACACAATTAGTTACTTTTTTATGGAGTAACTCAAAATTGTAATGCATTACTATTTAAAATAACACCAGTCTTGACAGAATTTTTTGATGAATATTGAAACTGCTTGTTAGTAAAAAAGGAAATTTCCAGCAAGATATCAAGTGAAGAGCAGGCAAAAGCACGCACATCAACCTCAACTGGGTGCTCGACTAAGAAACAAGTGGAAAATTTTTTGGATGTAAAGTCGGCAACACCAAAGCTCCAAAAGTATCAAAAAATCTGATGAAGAGCCTGCGTGCTCGAAACGTCACATATGCTATGCGACAGTTTTTTTTTTTAAATAAATGTTTTGATACTTTTGGAGCTTTGGTATTGCCGACTTTACAGCAAGATATCAAGGCAATTTTTAATAATTAGGTTAATGTTCTACAAGATCAAAGAAAAACACAGTAAACGCTTAGTAACTTACATGCATTTGCCAGGTTGGCATGAAGTCTGCACTCTGTCGAACCCTCTCAAATATTTTCTGCAGTTGTGGGTTAATGAAGGTATTATCTAATGAGGGCATACAAAAATTAGATAAATCAAATGAGAATATTTTCCTACTCATCACAAAATAAAGCATCTAACTCCATTTGTGCATTTGAAAAGCTCTAAATATTTTGTGTTGAGCATCAAAAGACAGAAAACATCAGAAAGGATTTCAAGCTCTTAACTTCAAGCTGGATCTCTTGAAAAGGGAATATTTAGCATCATCATTGAAATGAACAAATGGAGGCACTTGGCGCCAAAGTATTCAAAATAAAATCAAACTGTGTACCCTGAATGCTTAGCATCTGTCCAATCTTGAGGGCCGCTCCTCTAACTTTACACAGTGTGTTCACTATTCTCTCTGCATTGGCCTCTGACAGGAACGGAGAGTCTAAAAGAGCCCCCATATCTGAAAGAGAAAGACACCAGAAATTTGACTAATTTGCTCAATAACCCCAATAGCAATTTAAAAAATATGACAAGGGGTGTCAAGCCACATTCAAGCAAGCTAGCACATATTACCGGAGCGTTTTCCTCCAAAAGACTGTTTCGCCACCTCAGCAATGGCACCAATGCCAAGTCCAACAGCTAATCCTACAAAATGAAGCAGCAGCATTGTTATGGTTAGGACAATTAATGGATTATTAAGGTGCGGTCACATAAGCAAAATTTTGGAGAGGCTTCATATTATATTATATACATATATAGTATATTACAAACAGTCTGCAATGCAAATGACAATTAATATAAAACTGAGAAATCACTGACCTCCAAAATTAGCTAGTCGACTAATCCGTGTAGCTGGTACCTTCCGTTCTCTGGCTCGCTCACAAAGCTGCAAAGTATCAAAATCATACTGCTTATTAAAGTCTAAAAGTATTTATTTAAACAACATTTATTTCATAAATAAGCAGCGCATGCAGGAAAAGAAAACTGTAAATAGATACTTTTACAGACTAAACAATATACTTCGGATTAAAAGACAAATACATTCCAAAATGCCATCAGAGGAAAAGTATTATTTTAGTATTATTCATATACTTATATAGTTATTAATTAATGTTTCATTTTTAATAAATCTGTTTAGTAAATGTGCTTTTGTAATTTGTTTTTCTTATGTTACTATTTAGGTTGAATGTATTTTTGATTCAGTTTTTATTAAGTTTCAATTTTTAGTTTTTATTTATTTTCAATTAGTAATTGCTTACTTTTGGAAAAACTTATTTCAATTAGTTGTCAAGGCAACATTTCTCATTTTTATTTTGCATCTAATATTTATTTTATTTCAATAAACAAAAATAGTTTAACAGTTAAATAGTATAGTTTTGTTAACAATAATACATTTCCAACATATTTCTGGAGGTAAAATTTAAGAAACATAAGCCAATTAATGTCCATGTACATTGAAATGCAATGTTATGAGTGTATCTTCAAATATTACAATTATTTGATTACTTATGCATGACTGAGTTTTGCCACAAAAAAAAAAAAATCATCCCATTTGTCCTCACCTTTTGTCTTACAGGCCTGGCAATATTCTGTTTTGCCTCCCTTGCCTTTTTAATGTCTTCAGGGCTTAACCTGGCCACCACAGAATCATGAACAAACCTAATATGATGATGAGACACTGATACATGCAGAAATCGAGTGTTTTGACCAGGCCAGCTGGTTCCTTTGATTGTGCCAGTAGGTGCACCAACAGGTATCTCTGACACTTCCTCCCTTCCATCTCTGCTGGAAATGTCTGGTGGCATTTCAGAGCCAACCGCCCACTTTGCTGCTTCATCCGGGTCCATCTCCTCCCACTTCTCAATGTCAGGGAAATCCTCAGTCTTGGGCGTCTAAAAAAATGTTCATTTAAAATAATACATAATATTCATATAATTTCTCTTCTTGTGTTCATGCATATCTCTCATATCTCTCGAAGTGTTCACTTACCACGCCTGCTCCCATTACGCCCTCATCCGCCTCCTGTGCAGCTTTGACCCCTGCACCAAAGGTCGAGTTGCAGGCCATCAGTCTAAGCTGTTCACCCTGAATGGTGGCAAAGGCAGCACCCACCTTGCCGGCACCCCTCAACACCTGGAGTACTTCTGCCAACAACACTGAAAATAACAGGGACAGATGTCAGTGCCCTAAACTTTCAAACGTAATTTCATTACTGAAATTCAGAACAGGCATCTCAAGCAGTGTTATTTTAGTATTATGTATATACTATTATTATTTTTTTTTATTTATATTTTGAACTAGCTTATATATAGATAGATTTTAGTGCTTCAACTTAAACCTATTTCAATCAGCATTTCCAATACCAAATTTACACTGCAAAGATGGCACAGAAGCGCTTTTGAAGTAGCATTTAGGTATCTTTACACAGACTAGGGGCTGAGGTGGGTCAGAGAAGGCTTAAATTAGTCTGGCTTTTAATGGCGGCATTATGGCAGTCACAGAGCAGCCTTGACTCAGCTGTGTAAAGATGCCTTAATTTTCCTTTGGTTGTATTTCTATTTTTTTAAATGTTTGTAATACTTTTTAAGCTGTCTTTACACAGCCGAGTTAAGGCTGCTCTGTGCCTGCTCGAAATTCAGTGTAAAGGTGCAATGCTTTATAAAAGCCAGAAGCAGCCCCTAGTATCAAAGTGTACAGTTGTACTTGTTGTATTGTGTATTATAATGCATTTATGAGAGCAGCATTACACAGTCTGTGTAAAAACACCTAACTGCCACTTCAGAAGCCCGTCTGTGCCACCTTTGCAGTGAAAATCTGGCATTAATTAACGATAATAACCCTGGACTCGAGTAATTATATAATATTAAAAATTATATAATTTCGCTTTGCTTGTCATTGGGATGGACATGTATTTTTTTATCCCAAGTCCCAATTTATTGACAATGGCCTTAATAATGCTATTTAATAGTACAGTATTAAAATGTATCCAATCGTGACATGTACATTATTGTAAACATGTGCAAGTTATGATGGCATGAGCACATGTATGCATTTTTACCCCAGTGTACTGGAATGTTGTTTTCAACTTGTCTTATTAAATGAGCACAGCAGTGTAGTTACAGTAATAATACTTACTCGTGTTGAGAGATTAGATTCTTCTCAGCGTCTATGCTAAGTGTCCTTTCCACTCCACACACCTCTGTCTGTTTTGCAACCTCTACCGGAGACGGAAAGCATCCGGTGATTGATAACCGACATAGCCAACCAAATGTGCAAATACCTAAAAGGGGTTGGTTTTAAGAGCTGTGTCTGCTGTCAACCAATCACGAGCGGAAAGCAAACGCGTTCATGCATTTTTTTCTGGGCCAATAGGATTTTACATGGGGCGTACCCAATATGGCTCAGTAGCCAATGAACAGATGGAAGATAACGCCGTCTACTGGCCAGTGTGTGAAGTGCAGTTACAAATGACGCTCATGTCTTTTGAGTGAAGCTCAGAGCTTAGTTATCAGGAAAACAAACATTAATTTAAACATTTAACGTTCCATTTAAGTTTAGAATAAATCACTGATTGTTATATAAATGTTCACCATTCAAATCTATCCATCCATAGGCTATATTATACTTCTAATGAACATGTGGGCTATCTTGACAGAAGGAATATAACTAGCCTACTTATTATTATGTTTGTGATCCTGTCAAATATTTAGGAAAACCTTTAAAAATTCAGGCAAAATGAAGCTTTGTTCAAGGTTGATAAAGGCCATGATTTTACTTTCCCTCTTCACAGGTCACTCTTCATCTATTACTGTTTCCCAAAAACAACAGAAAGGAAAAAATAAAAATAATAAGTGGGGTTTGTTCTGTAGTATTTGTAGTTGTGTGTAATAAAAGACTAACTAACAAGTACAAAATATGTGATGTTCCACTGTGGATTAAATCTTAATGACAGCATCTGTAAGTTTGCACAAACTGCATTTGTTTTCTATATATTAAATTGTCTGGAATGCACTCTCACTTATTTGCATCCCTTGCACTATTTATCAATTATTTACAGTTCACATAACCTTAAGTGAAAGCTTACCAAATGGTTTATTCTACTACACTTCTTAACTGGGCTGTATTTGTCAACATTTCCATTACTTTGCCTTCGTCTAAACAGCCCTCTCTCACTATAGCCTACGTTAGAGGCATATTATATGATTGCTGAATGTGTTATCTTGTTATCATTTTACCAATCTCAGTCCTAAAGAGATGTTTAGTAGCTCCAATATTACTCTGCTCTTGCATAATCATCATGTCATGCTTGTTTTGCCTGTGATATGGCAACAAATTAGGACAATTAGGAAACCATAAGGAACAGTTTCTACTTCAAATCTGTTACTAAACATAAAAACACCCACTGCCTCTGCACTGTTCAGTTTAAATATAGTCCTCATATTGTAGCTAAACAAAGAACTGTACATATACCCATACACTGATCATACATATACTCAACACTGAACATATTGTGTGGTGCCCGTACACTGCATGATGTACATTGACTGAACTACAATTATTAAAAGGCTAATCAATTGAATATTTTGGAATATGATTTGGGCCTACCCATTTAGGTTACATACAAGCACAATTAATTAGACAAATTAATAATTTAAATAACTAAATATTCACTGTTAAAGAGTTTTTTTTTCTTTCAAATAATAATAATGAATTTTATATAACTGCAATAATATTATTAAAAATGATTCCAAAAATAAAATGACGGTAGTGCATATGACTTTTTCATACTTTCATAGTTTACATATGCATTTCTTCTGAATTATCTTTTATTTTCAAGATTTCCATTACGATTCCATTGTTCAGTTATTTCTGAATTTTTCATCACAATATCACACATCAGCAGAAATGTGTAACAGAAATTGTGCTGTAATTTCCATGTGCATCTTTAAATCTCTTTTCCGGTCTGTGAATCACTAGACATCATAATCCTACTGTAAATATTAGATAAAGATTAGATACTTGGGTGCAACATCTGAAATCACAGTGTGTCCTTGTCATGTTGTGCTCAGAGTCAGTATACAGTACAAAAAGTACCTAAACAGACTCTACGATTATCTTTTCTGCTCAGACTTGACTTTTATGTGAAATGTAGTAAAAGTGAAAGATGTTGCTGGTCATTATGATGATGAGGTAGAAGAATTTTCCTCTTTGTGGGTGTAGAGATAGAGGGGGAGCCTAAACATTCATATATGGGCATGCCATCAACTTTCTCTCCCCATTGGCAACAAGCGTTTTGCAGCTGCTTGTCAACAAAATGGCCTTCCCCAATTGCTTTTCGAATTCGAGGACCTACTAGCTATGGTGAAATAGTATTGAAACTCTGGTTGAGCAATATAGAGACGATTTTTTTTTTTAAACACAGTATTTACCATCATATTAATGTGTTCACAATAGGCATATATCGTTGACAAAGCCAGATCAATACTGGATTTTTTTGCTCCATTCTCGAGTTATTTTACTAATGCGAACAGTCTACCTGCAAACCCTTATCGACCTCAGCTTTCATCTGATTGTTTTTAAAACCACACATATAGATTTGAAGGATTTTTGGCTTAAATTCAACAATATAGCCACTTTTTGTAACAAAAATAAAATTGTCGGAACGAAATCAGCGGAGATTTGGTCTCAGAAGAAGGTAAGCTGAGAAATAATTCTAGCAGAGCTGCTACTGTTTTAGTTTGGCTTATTATTTATTGTTGTTGATGATGACATCAAGGGGAAACGTTACAAAACGTTTTATACAATAAAAAAATATAAACGTTTGATACTAAAGAGTTACTGAACTTGTACTGTGTAATACAGAAATAAGCCAAGTTAGGAAAATATAATACGAAAGTAAGCAAGCTGAGTTTTCCACTTCATGAAGACAGTTTAAGCTGACCAAGCTAAACATGCTAATTACACACTGGCGCAGATATATAACAACGTCAATAAAATACATTCATTTTAATATAGGATATAGTAGTGTTAGTTATATTGCTATCGATTATTTGGGTTGACATGATTGCTAATTAAAACTGAAGCAGAGATGTTCGCTCGCTTTTTAGATATTATAACGCTGGTTAACAGTTTGCAATAGCCGGTTAGCAGATCATCTTTTAACTACCTCAAGTCAAATGATCGCATACGCTTTGTCTTTATTTCGACTCTTTATTGTTTTGAGTTGTGTTAATTGAAAGTAAAGCACTGAAGGTGGCAAGCGATTACGTTAAAATAAACCATAGATTAACTTGATGAGTAGGCCTGGTGAACAGGAGGACAGCTGCAATAAATTACAACATAATTCACTTATCATTTATTATGACCGTAGAATTACATATTAAATCAGTTATATCATCTTCATGTTTTGACTGAAATATTTGCGAGGGTGATCATTAGCAATGGGAATATTTGCTGCTTTTATTTTGTTGTTTGCTCTTGGTGAACGTTTGGTATGGGTTATTCAGTGGTTTAATACTGTCGTCTTCTAGAACTTTATTAAGAGCACTGTGTGGTCATATAACATTTAAACGGATACAAACGATTTTACACTGTTATGTATAATTGGCTTTCAGAAAATAAGGTGCAAAAAGCATGTCCTGTGTTGTTCCGTTCTGAGTGAATCATCTCGTGGACTGACTTGTTTAACAAGTCTTTTAACGTTTTGTTTGTCCTGATTATATGTAAGCTTACTGGAGTCATCAAATCTCTCTGTCCTATGTGTCACAATAATGAGAGAATATTTTAAAGCAGTTCTCAATAGTATTATTTTCCTGATGATACACACACACACACACACACACACACACACACACACACACACACACACACATATATATTTATGCGCATACATACACATATATGCTCACACACATACCAGTAGTATGGAATAGTGTAGTAGTGTTTACTCATTTACTATATATTATAATTTAATGATAATAATTTATAATTTTATAATACTATCATTTACAAATTTTCTATATACTAGGCCTATATATTATTGTACCAATGATATCAGATCAACTTTCATAGAATGCATGTAGTGTCATCTTTCAAATGCAGTATACATTTTTTTTTTTTTAAATGTGTTGCAGGCTAAAAATAGCAGCCCGAGAGCATTTTAAAAGGCTATAAGCCTACCCATTAGTGTTGTGATTGGTTTTGCAAGGTCTTTCAAAATATTACATACAGTGGGGTTAGAAACAAGACTTTTCATACTCCAGTTCAGATGGGTACTTGGGCAGTATTTTATTTAAATGTATTTCAAATACTTTTGAGTATTTTGTAATTTGTATTTTGCTGGACAAAAAAACAAAATCAAAACAAAATCAAACATAATTTGTATTTAAATACGTTGATAATTTTGAAATACTTAAGTAGGTCATTATATTCTCAGAAAATACAATATCTTTCTTCACCTGTGTTAATAGTACTGACAACTATAGCCTATCACAGTTTTTGGCTAGATGCAAGTGAATCACATGACGTCCTGTTGGATCCATAGGTGGAGTCTTAAAGGGGTCATATGATGCTATTTTAAAGATCATTCTTTTGTGTATTTGGTGTAACATCACTCAAAAATAAAACAATTCTGTTGTTAATTACTCACCCTCGGGTTGTTCCACTCCTGTAAGACCTTTGTTCATCTTCGGAACATAAATGAAGATATTTTTGATGAAATCTGAGAGTTTTCTGTCCCTTTACATTCAGCCATGCAACTTGCTCATTCAAGGTCCAGAACGGTAGAAAAGACATCAAGACATGCAATCCAATTTTATGAAACGATGTGAGTGCTTTGTTTGCGCAAAAAACAAAAAACATAATTTACTACTTTATGAAAATATTATCCAAACACATGCGTCGTGGTACTCTATTGAACACTCACTCGTGTGCGTTGTGTTGACGCGCGAGTCTTCTATCGCGTGAACACAACACAAATGCGTTGTGATGCTCTCATGAACACACAATACAGATCAATATTTTCATAAAGTTGTAAATGATATTTTTTTGTGCAAACAAAGCACTCGCATCGCTTAAAGGGGTCATATGATGCTGCTAAAAAGAACATTATTTTGTGTATTTGGTGTAATGAAATGTGT
>NW_015557158.1:769985-777122 GCF_001515605.1 Sinocyclocheilus anshuiensis
GCTAGAGTGAGCAGAGGCGGCGGGGTCGAGAACGGCGCGCCCGGTGGATTCGACGAAGGAGCGGCAAGCACATGTGACGAACCCGGACTGGACTCCGCTTCGTCTACGGTGAAAGCCGATCCAGCGATCCACAGCACTAAGTTGATATATTCCCTCAGCGACCAGCACGAATCAGCTCTAGGCATGACGAAGCGAATTAATGACAGAATTTCCATTTTTGGGTGAACTATCCCTTTAATTCGGCCATGGTTCCATCTTCCAACTGAAAAAAAAACAAACAAAAAACATTGAAAGCAGTTGTTTTGGTACTCAGTGCAAACTGACTAAGTATGTACTAAAATATATACTATCAGATATTGCACACTGAATGTTATTAAAGGACAGAAGGAAAAGCTGTGCTGCTCTACAACTTTGCTTGCTTGCTAAAGTTAGCTACTTGTTTCTAGGGACAAAATTAAAATTTTAAAGGGGCTTTATGAAAGAATTTTCAAGTATTAATTGCTTTTTATTGCCAATATCTGAACAGCATGTAACAAAACCTAAAAAATGAGAGCCTGTAGACTGAAGGACTCCAAGGGAAACTATCATAAGTGTAATTTTAATGAACCACATCAGACATGATGTCGGTGAATTGGCCGTCACTCGCTCGCATTTCTGTGGAGTGTGTGCAAGAGCACAGCAATAAGTTGCTGGCCACAGCTCACTTAATGGCCACCGGTGTCGCTAACAACAACTGAATTCTACATAAAGCCATTTAACAGCTAAATATCAGCATTTTTAGGAGTTAATCTTTACTGTTGACATTGACTTTACTGCTCATTAGCTTGAGCCATCCTCTTGAGTAGGACTAGGTGGTATGACAATACAGTTTCGCAGGACTGCTTCATTTTTGACATGCTGATAAAGAAACATGGAAAAAAATAAAGCGTAGACAAGCTCAAGTAAATGCAGTCAGTTGTGTCTTAAGTGAACATAAGAAATATGGATCAATATATTGGATATATTGTTTAGGGTTAGAGAATTATGTCGTTTATAAGTTGTTCAAGGAGGGGAAAGCACTTCTCTTTCTCTTATGTGTTTATCTAACTCCAGTATTGCTAAATGTAATGGCACTGTCTCTTGCACTTCAAATGATCGCTTGTAAATTACTGTTTGTATTTTCAAATGACAAATTGTATTTTAAATTAAATACATTTCTCACACCAGTATTATAAATTAAATACATTTGATGAGCAAGTATTTGTAATTTGTAACAAAATACTTTTTGATGTATTTGTGCCCATCTCTGCTCCAGTTTATTTGCTGTGTCACATATATATGTTTGTTTATTTAAGACACATTGTGTCTCAAAGTAATGTGTTTGATGTAATGAGTCCTAAAGCATAACACTGGTCCTCCTCTGCCTATAATTGCATTGTCTCTTTCATTGGATGTTGCACTTCATCAGAATTTATAAACTGTTATGCTGATTAATGGCCACAGAAATGGTGGGTCACCCAGAATAAAAAAAATAACAAACTGATTGTATAATTGTGTACCACATGTGTTGGCATGCCGTGGAATCTGTGAGATCCCATTTAATAAATGGTTTTGGCCTAAGTATTATTTAACATAACCACACTTAATGAAAAATTTTAGACTAATTTGATTTTAAAAGCAAAATTCCTGAATTTCTACTTTTTAATGATTGGAATTTTAATGGTCAAAGGATGACTTGTAGAGATTATAGATACACAAGCACCTTTAGTAGCATGTTCATGTCTGTTCCTGTTAGCAGGGATGATTAGTCAGTTTAATTGACTACTAAAATCCACTGACATTTGTATCAGTCATTAACAGTGTTGGGGAAAGTTACTTTTAAATGTAATGCATTACAATATTGCATTACTCCATAAAAAAGTAACTAATTACGTTACTTAGTTACTTTTTATGGAAAGTAATGCGTTACGTTACTTTTGCGTTACTTTTTAAATCTGGACAGGGCTTGCTTGTTTGTTTTTAAAATAAAAAAGTTATATTTTTGGCAAATATAAAAGCCTTTTCACACCAAAAGTGAAATGAATAAGCCTCAGGCTGAAGGGAAAGTAAATTTAAGTCCGTACAGTAGAATGCAGAAGAAGAAGTTTCAACACACTTCAGCAATAAAAAAAGACACAAATGTTTGTCTAGAGTAACTTTTGCTTATTAGTATGGTTGAACTGGATCATTGAAGGTCAGAAGCAAAGACATTGGTTAATAGAATGAGATTAAATACATAAAGGATATTTGTGTTGTTTAACATTTAATTATTGCAGGTTTACGTCATATTCTGAGTTGCATTATTTTTTATTCATTTTGAGGAATACTGAATCTGTGCTTTTTTGTGTGAGTGAGATTAATTAATGCATATTCATATTATTATAGAACTACATTAACATCTTCTGATTTCTCTCAACATGGGGACAGGAGAGCTGTCAATCAATAAATTGGGAAAAAAAAGTAACTTGTGTTACTTATTTGAAAAAGTAACTCAGATATTCTCTTGTAAATTAAAAATTAATGCGTTACTTTACTAGTTACTTAAAGAAAGTAATCTGATTACGTAACTTGTGTTACTTATTTGAAAAAGTAACTCAGATATTCTCTTGTAAATTAAAAATTAATGCGTTACTTTACTAGTTACTTAAAGAAAGTAATCTGATTACGTAACTTGCGTTACTTGTAATGCATTACCCCCAACACTGGTCATAAAATTAATAGAATTGATTGTAGTCTGTCAGCCCAGTCTTATCTTTTGTCTTCCTGGTCTTGTACCAAAGGACAGTAGATGGCAGTAATGCTTCCCAACATGATTTTTCAAATTCATGAAAAATAACTTCATATATATTCAGATATAGTATGAAATCCATGCCAGTATTTCAGAGAGGGCAAACTGTTGTGTGTAATGCTTTGTGGATAGTGACAGCTGTCTCAAAAGAGCATATCCTTGGTTTGAGGAGCAATTGTGATGGCATGCTATTAAAACTATTGCAACAACACTCAAAATACTTTTGAATTCACTGAATAAAATCTAAATAAACAGGCTGCAGGGCTCTACGCTTATTTTTCTTTTTAGGAGCGCTTGTGCTCCTAACTTAAAAAATGTAGGCGCACAGTCAAAAATTTAGGAGCACCAAAATTTGATAAAAAAATAGCCTTCCCATTACGAGGTGATATTTGACTCAAAGTGATTTAAAGTAGAATTTTGTTTTTACCTTTGTAATGGCATTTTTCTATCTTTATTAAAAGTATGTAATCTTTTGTCAAATTTAAAAAAATGGTTTTTATAAGCTTTTAAAAAATTCTAGATAAAACCATATAATAAGAACAAGTAGAATAAGAAGAATAAGTTACTAATCAAATGAAATCAGTATTAAAATTAATTTGTACAGAGGTAGCACAGAAGAACACAAAAGTGGCGTGTAGGTGTATTTTCAGACATTTAATGAGGATCAGAGGTGGCATGAGTGCAATTAAATCCATAAATTCATGTTTATTAATGAATTTAATAATTAATGATTAAAAGATTAATGTTTTAAAAGATGTTGAATATAGAAATATTAAATGATTTAAAGAACTGAAAAGATACTTTAAAAATGAAACTAAATCCGCCGGCAGGTGGTGACAAGTCACTGATTCTGGTTGTAAAAATCTGTGACAAACTTTGTGCAAATGACAAAAAGACAACCTGCAATCAGCTACTCAATACAGTATCGTTTTTGGAGAACAATGGGTGTGTTCACGTTCATTTCAGGTGATTCATCACTCTTATGACTTCATCAGTAGAGAGGACTTACTATAGTAATGCACATTTATTGCTGAGATTCTGATTGAGACCTTTTAATATAGTTACATGAATGCCTTTTTTTTTTTTTTTTTTTTTTTTTTTTTTGTTAGTCCTCAGATGGAGTAATCTGTCCGGCTGGAGCCTGCAGATCTGAAAAGTGAGAATGAGTGGTGAATTGCAGAGTAGCTGCCCAGCATAGAGGCAGGTATGCTCTCCATGGGCTCACAATGAACCGTGACACCTTTTCCCACATCCGGCTGTGGTGCCCACGCCCCTTTGGCACCTACTCCCAGAATAAACCATACAGCAATGGTACAATCTGCAATGGAACAGCTGCTACCCACTGCAAGGCTGATGATTCGGGGCTTACAACCTTAGAGACCCATGGAGTCAGTGAGGAGCAGGATGAGAATGTTGGCATGGAAAACACTCCACCAGATGCTTCATCTACCCTTCTGGCTCCACCACTACCTGCTTCACCCTCTCCGAATTCACAGATGGAGGATGGCAGGGTATTGCTTGATACCTGGTATGTCATTAAACCAGGCAACACCAAGGAGAAAATTGCCTTCTTTGTAGCTCACCAGTGTAATGGTGCTGGAATTCCCAGGCCTAGTGCCATGAAAGTTAAGGGAAACTGGGCTACTGATTGTACCAAGGCCAAGCGCCGTCGTCGCTGCTCCTCTTATGACCCTCCCACTAGAGCTCAAAATGTTGTCGTTGATGTACCCTCAGAATCCAACTCGACGGAGGATGGTGTTGGAGTTAGTGAGACTGATTTGCTCTCTGTGGCCGAAATGGTGGCCCTTGTAGAACAGCGTACAGCCTTGGCTCTTCAAGGTATGGTAGCGCAAGGACAAACTAGTCCTTATACAGTCCTTCAGAAACCTGTTGTAATAGTTTCAGAATCCCCTTCATCTGCACCATCTTCTCAAAGTGACTTTGATCTGCTGCAGCAACAGCAGGAATCCCAACGGGTAGCTCAGGCTGTTGCACAATTTGAATCTCGGCAGCAGAATCTCGACAGTACGACTTTGTGGCCTGAGCTGAATGAAAGAGACCGCATTCACACTGGCGATTCTGTGGGTGGTGCTCCAAGTCATGGACGAGGGGAAGTACGGATTGCTTTCCGGGTGTCAAGTCTGGACCCTCGCACCCAGTCTGAGCCTGTTGGCCGGCCCAAATGCATGTTCATGAGTTGTGGAGTTGGAGGGGGGCAAGCAGGAACCAGAAGCAAAGAAAAGATCACTTGCGACCTCTACCAGTTGGTCAGTCCCTCATCTCGAGATCCAGGTGCCCTCCTGGCCAGCTCACCAAAGGCTGATCCCCTTGGAGAAGGTATCACTGACAGGCCTTCCTCCACAACGCCAGATCCTAACCAAGACCCTGCCTCAGGAGAGAAGGCAGCAGTTGCTCGAGAGCTGGTGACTGGCTTCCACGTTGAGGTTGTGGTCACGGGTGCAGTAGACCAATGTGTCTTCTATGGGAAGGACAGCACAGAGAATGTTCAAGAAGAGACTGTATGTTTTGCTATGCCCAATGGAGCTAATTTAACTGATGCCTCAGAGGATCCGCCTCCTGGCCAGCTGTTTTTTCTGCAGTCACCAGCTACTGAAGATGAGAGTTGCTCAGCGGTAAACAGTGGGATACGGTCTTTAGACTATGCAAACAACAATGGGCCAGTCGGGACTACCGTAGAGAGGCCAGATTCCCCACTGACAACTGTGGATGATTGTTCTGATCCTCCGTTGTGCTGCCTCTACCGTCATGTCTCCCATGACTTCCTTGAGATTCGCTTTCAGATCCAGCGGCTTTTGGAACCACGGCAATACATGCTCTCGCTTCCAGACCACATCATGGTCAATATCTTCAGCTACCTGCCCACCCATTCGTTAGCTGCCCTCAAATGCACCTGCCATGACTTCAAAACCCTGATTGAGACCTACGGCGTGCGTGCTACAGACTCTCGTTGGAACCAGGACCCGCTGTACCGTGATGACCCCTGCAAGCAGTGCAAGCGGCAGTATGAGCGGGGAGATGTGTCGCTCTGCCGCTGGCACCCTAAACCTTACCACCACGACTTGCCTTATGGACGCTCCTACTGGATGTGTTGTCGGCGCACCGATAAGGACACACCTGGCTGTCGAGTTGGGCTACATGATAACAACTGGGTACAGCCATGCGAGCTGGTTCAGGCCCGCGCCAAAAGAGACGATGGGAGGTAAAGGAGATTGTCAGGGGATTGTCATTTCTCTCCCTGTTTTCACTCTACTGAAACCTCATGCCACTGTACTATTTATGGTTGAGCTTGCCTCTTCTATCATAGAATATTAACCTTGTTATCATTGTCAGTATCATTTCCTATCAGTGCACCATGGTTAATTCTTGGTCTCTTCATGCGCAGACCAATGTTCTGAAATTTGAAAACAAATGCTGGTTAAATAAGGTAGTTTGCTGCATGGGACTAGTCTTTACATGTATTTCTGAATTGGTTAGAAATTCTTATGGCAATCTTGGAAGACCAGCTCTGATTCTGACCCCAACCTGCAACAACAACAAAAAAAACCCTGCAGGCTAGGCACAGGACTTGTAAGTTTAACTTCAGGGGTTGTTGTCAAGTTTAATTAGCTGTCCCTTTGGTCAAAAGCACGCAAAATGATGTCACTTTATAAATTCCTGATGTCACTTTGTAATCAACAGTTTGACTGCTTGTTGGATTTTTCTGTTTTATGTGTGAATGTGAGTGAATAGTATTTTTTTGTTGTTGTTGTTGGACTTCATTTTTCCTCTCCTTCAAATTGATTTATGAAATCAGTCCTTATTTCTTGACCAAACCTTTCCTTTTACCTATCTATTTGCCTGCCAGGCTGTCTGTGTGCTTGTTGGCAAAAGCAGCTTTTGCCAAAGCAGTAATTAGCTTCATGTGGCTGAAAGAAAAACAACAAAGAACAGGACAACTCAAAACCTGATTCTAGCCTTAACCCTGATCATCCTGCTCCACCAGTCTGTGAAATCTTACAAACAGAAACATTTATGCTGATCCTTCTGGTTTGGGAGACCGTTATAGGTTTCACCGTCAATCTGCTTTTGGGAATATTTGCCTCTAAAGTGAATTAAAGTTATTTAAAACTGGAGTCGGTGCTATTTCTGTTCAAGTGTTTTAGTACTTCAACAGTCAAATATTTGTAATTAAATTTATTTCTATAAATTATTTTGTTACATTTAGTTATTTTTATTTTATTTTTTGCAGTGTTCATTAGGGATGTAACGATTAACCGCGAGCTGGTTGAAAATCGATTCAAATATGTGACTATTCAAATCGGTTGAGATGC